>NW_024884253.1:85037853-85091546 GCF_019232065.1 Centrocercus urophasianus | reverse complement strand
TAGTTAACAGAACAGGCACAAAATGCTCTGGTGCAGATGCCACTGGTTTTGTCCATATGTCTGAACTGTGAAAGAAAGAAATGAAAGGAACCACAGGGTCCATCTTATCCTATAATTTCTTTTCAGTGGGACTTCCTTTTTAGCCATAACCAAAGCCATAGAACAAACAGCATTAGTTAATTGGTGTCAAAGGAAATTATTTATGTGGGCTACTCCAAACTGAGACAGTTATTTACTTGGGTTGCATTCCCTCTATTGAAGTGCAGGATTGGCAGACTAAGTAAATAGTCTGAGCTATAGAAAAGCTGCTGTATGTAAGTTGAACCATTAATGCAAACACTTTTACATTTCAGAGGTTCTCATGTTAATTTAAAAAGAAGCTTCAAGGAAGTTCTTTGCATCTCCATAAAACAAACATAATTCTGAGTTTGCATCTTTCTTTTCCCCCAAATAGTGAGGGCAAAATATTACAAGTGAATTTTATGTTTGTTTGTCTCTTCAACAGTACAGTCTTCCTGCTGTGAGGGAAGGAAACATGGCTTTCAGGGGCAGGAATCTGCTTTTAGAAACTTTCTTAAGAATTCAGCTATTTAAGAAAAAATGGTAGACCCTGTTGATCTAACGGAGTCATCTTTGCCTTCTTTCAAAAGGCAGGAGGATTTGATGACCTCCAGGCAATAACCTGGTGTGCACTGAAGACTTTGGAAGTTGAAACTGACTTGCATGGAATAAAAGTGTAATTATCATGCAAGCGCTCGTATGCCAAATTAGTTTGAATATAGGAAATGGTGAAGTGGAAAATGTCTACCTTTGCAGAGCTATAAGGTTATACCATAAAGAAGGAAAGAAAAAAAAAGGCTAGGATTATATAACGTTTAACAAACTACAGGCTGTGTTTCCCCTGCTCTTTTGGAATCTCAGGCTAAAGTAGTGATGAGCTTCTCTTGACTGCAACAGTATTCTATTGCTTTGGTTTTTGATCTTATGTACCCAGAAGGAAAGATATCTGGAATACTTCTGTATGCTGAAGGAACATAATTTTTTTGAAGCTTAAATACGTCTGCTGGTTGTAACCTCTGATTCTGTCGCTAGTGATGGAGCTTTATCAGGAACTTAAAAACTAATTGCAAGTTTAGTTAGACTTAGGGTGATTCCTGAGTATATTTTCTGATGTTAAGCAGCAGAGGTCTCACTTAACAACACTGCTTTTTAGTTGTATAGCTATAATAGCAACTGTAAGTGAGCAATCCAGCAGAAAGAAATACATTCTGTTCTACGGAGTGCTAGTTTCAGGGTTGTACCAGATGCCAATGGAACGAGTAGTTACAAGTTGTATGAACTTATTTAGATGTCACTGTGTAATAGTGATAGCTCAGGTGACTATGCTGCCATTTAAAATTGAAATTGGAATGATGAATTTAGTAATTACTGTTAGTTGTTTTGTTTCCTGGTGTTCTTTCTCTGAAGTCTGGTCTTATCCTCGTCAAAACTTTCTGTGAGGGCAGTTTTGAGCCTTGTTAGAAGTTCTGTATTAAAGCCTGTGTTAAGCACACATTTAGTTTGTGATAACAATGCCATGCATGTATACACACAGTATGAATTAATGTGAAGCAGCAGAGGTCTCACTTAACAACACTGCTTTTTAGTTGTATAGCTATAATAGCAACTGTAAGTGAGCAATCCAGCATAAAGAAATACATTCTGTTCTACGGAGTGCTCGTTTCAGGGGTTGTACCAGATACCAATGGAACAAGTAGTTACAAGTTGTATGAACTTTTCCCACTTTTCTCTATTGGTGGTAACTTAGTGCAGTTTTCTTTGAGTTTGCTGGCTGCAATATTCAGCCAAATTATGGGCCAGCTGATATATCTCAGCTGTACTAAAAGAACTTGCTGTGTGTAGTCCTAGTGAAGTACAGCATCTAGAAATGATTTAAAGGCATGGCATGTTGTGTTCTGAAATTTTTCAGCTAATTATAAGCAACCATAGCTTTGAGCAACCTGATCTAGTGGAAGGCATCTGCCCGTGGCAGGGGTCCAAAACCAGGTGGTTTTTAGGGTTCCCTCGAACCCAAACCGTTCTATGATAACTAACTGCAAATGGAGGGGCACAGTACAGCTAGATTACAAACACAATCAGAAGGTGCCAGTTTGAGTATATAGAGGAGCAACGTGAAATTCCTGAGAATGTGAATGTTTTCACCTCATGGTTTAGAAGTAGATATAGCTAGTAAAATGTATTAATGTTGTTGATACAGTTCGTGCTGACAGAAGGGATGATTTCCATTGCTTAAGAGGAGTATGGGTTGTTCAGTAGGAACCACTGTTCTAATCCTCCATTTTCTTCTTTACAGCCCCCTAGAAGAGCATCTAAAAGAGAAAGATCTAAAAAGGTGACTTCCAAACCCAAGAAAACTGTGAAGGGTGCTAATGTCAAGAAGGCGGATAGCAGCACTACTAAAAAGAATCAGAACAGTTCTAGGAAAGGTAAACGGCTTTGGATCTTTTATCATGCATCATCTTGTAGCTTAACAGAGATACTTATTAGAAAACAGGCTTCTTTACCTAATTGTGAAGGAAAATGGAGTTTGCTGAGTTATGGATTTGAAGTTTCTTTCCTCACACTGGTAATTTAAAGAAAAAAATTGATTTGGGTATATTTTTATATAATTATATAAATTATATTTATATAATTTTTATATACATTTTTGTCTGTACATCTAAGGTATCAGCCTGGTTTTGTCTTCTGTTGTAAGAGCATCATGAAGTTCTATTAAACTTCAATCTTACAATTGATGGGTATATAGTATATATCCAACATTCTGTCTCCTATTCAGCAGCTTGATATTCACAACACAGATACGTGTTCCACGTGCGTCCTGTTGCTCTTGTTTTCCTTATATCTGACAAATGCATGTATAGGCAGCGTAGGGCAGCCCACTCAGCTGTGGCCCTGTTCTGAGGAAGAGCTTCAGCCAAATGATCTCCAGAGGTTTTTTATAGCCTTCAATTCTCTGACCCTCTTGGAGTTAAAAAGCCATCCCAGTGGCAGCATTACTAATGCAGCATATATCCGTGTACTACAAGCACAGTTGATTTAATGCCAGCACCAGCATATGTGTGCTCTCACAGAGAAATCAGTTCAAACTAACTACTGGTTTGTCAGAGAGTTGAGAAAACAACAACTCTCAGATAAAAAATCATGCTCAGCTTCTTTCCCAGCCTTGTTTCTCAGCTGTTAGGCAGCCTGTGCTGAACTTAATATTTTTCAGTTTGCTGATGGCACCAATGTGATTGACTGTGTGCATGTACACTTCATTTTACCACCACAGTGTGTGTGTGATGTTAGGTGTGTGCTTTGTGTATGTGTGTGTTAGATAGTCTGGGCTTAGTTTCCTATTTATTCCTGTTGCATTTCTGTTTTGAGTCTACGTCCACAGTACAAAACTTGAAATGTGAAGTGGGTCATTCTGCAAACTCTTTATCTGGACTTAGTGCCTCTATTCTCAGACAGGATGCCAATAGCAGTGTGCTGGAGTCACTCAGTCTTGGTGTTTTGTGCTGGAAGAGATTATAGGACTGTCCTGTGCCTTTTCACTTAACTTCCTTTATGATTCTCCTTGCTTTTTGGGGTGTTTTTTGTTTTTTTTTGTTTCTTTTTGGAATGGTGTTTCTGATGGCATGTTTGGTATTACAGCACTGCAAAATGATGAGACTCTAATGAGCAGCACCATTGGGAAAAGGAATCTGAACTCCTTTTCAAAGCAAATAAGTGTTGTTTTAGGGCAGAAATGTCTCAGTATTGAATTTTTGTCATAAATGTTGTTGGTTTGCTTTTTGTTTTTGTTTGATAGATGAATGTAAACAGATCCATACTTTCTAGAGTATGTATTGATTTGTAAACTGGTAGTTAACAAACAGTAATGCAGATAGATAAGTAAGTGCAATACTGACAGCATTAGGTTTATTTATAAAATGATGGACTGGCAAGATACCCATTTTAAGGGTGAGCATTGCATCAAATGTTCTGATAGCTTTTGTTTTGGAAAAAGAATGAAAGCAAGTTGAAAATGTTTTATTACAATCTGAGTTACTCTTCATATTTAGAAAGCGAATCGGAGGATAGTTCAGATAATGAACCTTTAATTAAAAAGCTGAAGAAACCACCCACGGATGAAGAAATTAAGGAAACTGTCAAGAAATTGTTGGCCAATGCAAATTTGGAGGAAGTCACAATGAAACAAATCTGCAAGGAGGTAAGCAGGTGATTTAGCAGTTTTTTGGGGGACAGTGAGCTGTCTGTAAGTTGACTTTTAATCTTGTTTTGTAAGCTGTGGCTTACAGTCTACACAACGAAACAAAATGGTTTGATTTATTTACTAACAGCTACTAATAGGAGGGCTTAATCTTAAGGTATGCAATGCTGTATGTTCCACAGGGGAATGAAAATCTAAATCAAAAATAGCTACATGGAAAGTAGTGTTGTTACCTTCAAAGCAAGTGCTGTGTGTTAAGGTGCAAATATTAGAGCTGTTGAACCAGCACAGCAGATTTTTGCTGTCAAAAGGGAAGGACTGTGCTGCTCTGTGCACATTTCTGCTTGCCTTGCTCTTGCTCTTTTCGTATCCTTTGAGTCTGTTTGGTGCTGTCAACGCAGAATAAGTGCATAGTTTTCAGCTGAGTTAATGAGTTGTATAAAGTGAGCAAAGAAGCCGTTGAGCTGCAGGACAGGAGCCAAGGAGGAGTGTGGGTGGGAAAGGGAAAAGTGACCACCACACAGACAGCACTGCTACCTGGTCACTTCTTACACTAGGATAAGTCTGAAATGTGGTGAGCTGCATTCATTGTCAGTATTGGCATTTGCTGTGGTGGTGGTGGTTGTTGTTTAATTAGTTTGATATCCTTTCACTTCTCATTCATGATGGTTAACCAGAGAGTAATTGTAGAATTGCACTTAAATATATTGATGCTTATGTTGGTAACTTGAAAGATGACAATTCCACTCATTACAAAAAAATAAGTAGGCATTTAGATATATTTTTTTTTTAAGAAGGTATTTGTCTGCTTAGCAAATGTATAGGACAAACATTGGAGAATTCTGGGTTTGCTTGACATGGCAGGTTAGGCATTCCAATTTGTTGGTGTGTTGCCAGTAACATTTTAGTCAGTGACCAAACATAAAAAATAACTTGATGTAGATTTCATGGTCAAAATAAGGACAGGGAAATAAAAGTAACTTTCCATAATTAACAGAGGGAGTTCTGCCAGTTTTGTAATGCTAAAAGTACAGCACTGCTTTCTGCTCTCTTTTTATTTAAGCTTCTATTCATAAAGTACACTGAGTGGAAGTAACTCAAGGTTGTACTTTCAATTCTTTTTTTCTAGGTGTATGAGAATTATCCCAGTTATGACTTATCTGACAGGAAAGACTTCATTAAAGAAACAGTCAAAGAGGTAAAGAATTGTTCAGAAACATTTTTCCAAGTCTAATAGGAATTGGCATGACATAGTTTTACACCAGTTGTAATAGCCTCCTGTGTAGTGTTGGAAGCATCCCAAACCTCATTGTTTTGATAAATGTGAATACTGGCTTTTTTTTGCCCTTCTTTTTTGGCTCCCCTTATGTGGGGTGTGTTGAGTGGTTTTGTTGGTTCTTGGTTTTTGTTGCTGTTGTTTGTTTTGTGGTTGCTGGGGGTTTTTTTTCCTGTATTCCTCTTCCTAAAATAACTGGTCCAGACTTTTTTTTTCTTAGCATGTCATTACTACTTTGAGTTTCTTTAGTAAGCAGAACTAAAATTAGAGCTCTCCTAGTTTTTGATGACTCTGAAGGCTGTATGTTCTTCCAATTGCAGCTTTGGCTGCGAGTTGCTTTGTAAATCGTGCACTGACCACTGATAACAAAACAAAGGTGGTGTAAGCTTCGTAGACTGGAAAGCTCTACAAATGAGAGAAGGAAATTGGATGAAAAGAGCTTTTCTCTATATTTGCCCCTTTTCACTGATAACACAGTTAGGAAGCTGCCTATGAGGTTTTTTTTTCTTGTAGGTTCATTTGCAGGTGTTGAAATGATACGTGACTGTCTAGAAAATAGCTACATCTACGTGCTGTGTTATCAGCAAAGGCATAAGAGCAATCTATCTGCTGGAGGGATGTTCTTGGCCTTTCCTGCCAGCAAAAAGTTGAGTGCATTTTCTTGATGCTAGAGGAGAGGCAGTGTGTACATTGTAGGTAGAAGTTGAGAAAGGAGAAAACTAATGCACTTCTCATTTCAGTTGATTTCATGATCTGATTTGACTGGGAAGTTGAAGATTCCTGATTTTGTTTCCGTGGATTTGAAGATATGATAGGCACCAGCAAAAGGAATGTGTCTTACCCTTGTGGTATTTAGTCAGAACTGATTCTGCTGATCTGATGCTAAGAGTGTTAATGTAAATCGTGTCGTGTATCTTTTTTTAAAGCAAAAAAAAAAAAAAGAACCCAACAAAACATGCATTTGATGCATGTTTTAGTTGAACATTCTTAAGTTTTGTGCATGGTGATAAGTGTTCCCTTTTTTATAGCTTTTGTACATCTTGGATTGCTTTGAATAATTAGATTGATTGGAACCATCACAGCTTTTTAGTCTGCATTACTAGCTTGCAGAAGACTTAAAAATCAAGATGAAAGCTGTTTATCTGTGGACATACATGCAGAGACTTGAATACTGCATTATTGGTTTAAAAAAAAAAAAATTGAATATATATCCATTTTAAAAAAGAACAGGAGTTAATGGCATGTTAATGTCTTTCATAGTCTGAAACATTCTACAGATGCAGAATTATTCTAGATTGTCATTACTGTCTTGCATGTTTAGGCACTTGGAATTGACAAAGCATGGTAACTAATTGGCATATAGATGTTATTTTTGTACTCTTAAAAGGCTTTCTGTTGTGTATATAAAGTTATTTTTGATTTCTTTTGTGCAAATCAGTTTTTAATCTTATCTTAGAGGATTTATGACATGAAATGTCAGTGTTCAGCAGTGAGGCTGTGATGGAAAGAGATGCAGAAGTCTGATTAAACTACAAATGAGTTGAGGTTTTACAATGTTTTTCCCATCTTGTACAGAAATGAAACTGTAGTTTTATACTTAAGCTTTTCAGTGTTTAATTTTGTACAAAGACTACAGATACGTTTGTTTCAATGGCTTGACTTTATAAATAAAGTCCCTGTAAAGACTGTAGGAAACTTTTTTCAAATCTCACGTTGCAAAAAAAAAAAAAGAAGTCTTTTAGTGTTTGGACTTGATGGCCTGACGTCTCAGAAGTGGATATCCATGATGTACAGTTAGGAGGTGTGATAGCTTTGGAAGCCCCCAGTGGGGTCTCTGACTTGGGCTTTACTGCACGATTGTATGGGAGCTCTCTTCTGAACCTCAGCCACTGTGCCTCAACGTGTGTGCTGGTACTCCTAAGTCTGCAGTCTTGAACTTTGACCCACGGCTTTTGGGATCAAAGTGAACTCTTTGCATATCTGTTTCTGCTGTTTTGGTTTCTGTTTTCCAAATACATTGTAGCTCATGTGGAAAGTCCTGCACTTAACATGCCAACTAACAACAGATGCTGAAGTGTGGGCTGCCATTAATGCCAAAAGCAAGGAATCCCTTTGACTACAGTATTAATGGCAAGAAGAAGCATATTTTTGCATTTTATTATTGTACAGTTGGGAAATAAGTGTTCATAAGTAATCTAAGTTCTGGTAATGTTCAGCCAGTTAGGCTACTCAGTCATCACCTGTTTTGACTTGCTTTGCGTGTAATCATTCATAAGGCTGAATGTAACGGGGTTTTTTATTCAATAAATGTCTTTCTCAAAAATGTAAATCAATGTTGATGGTACGTTTGCTTAAATGTATAGTAAAAATAATTATACAGAAACGAGGCTGTTGTCTTCATCTCGTTTGGTAGAAACTACCTCAGCTTACATCAGCAGGCTTCCCTACTTAGGAGATTGTAGCTGAAGGGCACATCTTTACAACAAGACCTCAAATTGTATGCTCTGTGACTTATTATTTTTTTTCCTCTGAAATATTTGAGTGTTAAAAGTGCTTTGTAAATCTTAATTATGGAATTCAAAACACTAGGGGCTTCTACTTCCACTACCAGTCCCAGCTAAAGCTGTTAAGTTACCTGTGTCAGGTTTTATTGTGTTTTCACATGGATTTTTATTACCAGTAATTTAAATCATGTAACTTTCTTGTGATTGGTATTTTAATATACCAGTGAGTTTCCATTTTTTTTTGGGTCAGGAAGTGTTTTTATGGCAAATGACTTGCAAGTATAAACCTTTCTTACTGTGTGAATTCTTAGGAACAGCGTGCTGCTATTTATTGTGCACGTGCATTCCTTGCCATTTTGGAATTGTGATGATGGAATGGAAATGGACTTGGCAACTGTCAAAGATTGTGTTACAACATCTTAATTGCATCTAAGTGCAGTTCTCAGCTGAGGAGAAATGTCTGAACTATTTCTCAGGTAATCCATTCCAGTCTGGCTGCAGCTGATATGTGATTTCACTGTGTGGAAGGCTGTGAGACCAGTACTGGAAAATACATTTAAAAATCTGTTTTTCTTAATGCTATTGGATGTGAAACAGCTGATCAGAGCTCTAAATTCTATACAAAATAGGCACAGAAGTTAACAGTGTGTTTAAGGCACATACCCTGAAAAAAGTTCAAGATCATATGCTGACCGTAGTAGTCTAGAAAAACCAGTCTAACTTCTTGATCTAATTTGCTTTCAGTGTAATTCCTACAGGCCTACAGTGTGCTTGGTTCTTTTGTTTATTAAGTCTTTGGTATTCAGTGTTTTGGTTGGTGACCTGCAAAAACACAGACATTAACCTGAATGGCTTGCTTACACAAGCAGCTGTTTTCAGGAGTGATCTTGATCTTTGGAGTGAATGCGTGGGTCCTGTAGGAGAAAGAAGGTGGAGGGGGTTAGGTGGGGAAAAGGAAGAGTAGAAATTTGGTGGAGGGAGGATGCTATGTGTCTTCAGACAGAGAGCTGAGTTCTGGGGTGACCCGTGGTACACTGCTCAGGTGCATCTGCCTGAATTTAGAGTAGGCACCACTAAACAGGGCTTAAAAATAAACCTTTTGGAGCTCAGTGCTTAATTTGTAATACTGCCTTTGGCAGTCAGCATGGCAATTCTGGGAAGGCTTATCAGGTTTTTATGCTGTTTCAGAAAGAAGGTACCTCATAACCCCTTGGGTAGATTTCAAATCAGAAAGTTGTATGGCAAATGTGTTGCAGAACACTTTAGGTTGGAGGAGACTTCTGGAAGTTATCTGGTTCCAACCTGCTGTTCAAGTTGACTGTAATCAAGTAGCTTCCAGTGAGCCAGATGAAAAAAACCAGTCATCTCAGGAATGCTTTATTTTATTTTATTTTTTTTAGTTCTATTACTTTTATTTTAGCTCTTGTCACTTAGAACAATGGGAAATCTATAAGGTACCAGGATATTTTGTCTGGAGCCTTGCAATAAGCAATTTAATGAAAGTCTGTGCTTCTCTTGCTGAAAATTTTTAAGAAAGCATGTTATTTTTGCTTTTCAAATAAATGTCTTTGAATTTGGAAATAATGATAAGAGCAAGTAGCCAGAAGTTGTATATCAAAAATTATGTTCAGATGGGCCTTGATTTACAGGAGAAATGGGTTGATGGGAACATCATAAAGCTTAGCAAATGCAGAACCCAGCATCTGGGAACAATAAGCCTGTGTAACACTTCAGATGGGGACAAGCTCGTTTCTTTCTAAGCAACTTTGCAGCAAATTTTCAGGAAAGGATCTGGAAAGGAGCCAATGGTGGTGCATCCAGTAATTGGAACTGGAGTTCACCTGAAACCCCCCGTGTTCCATCACAGGGGCATAATAACACTTGTGTATAGCCAGTAGGTCAAGAAAAGCAAGTATTTCCCTAAGTTCAGTGCTTGGGAGCTTGCCTTGGGATTGTTGTGCTCAGCTTTGGGCTCTGTGAGATAAGGAAGGTGTGGGCATCCTGGAGTGAGTCCAGTGGAAGGCCACCAAGATAATGGGTGTGGAGCACACGATGTACAAAGGAATGCTGAGCAAGCTGAGCTTGCTCATCTTTGGAAAGAGACAGGTAAATGGGATCTGTATTGCAGCCTGCAACTGCCAAGAGAGAGTAGAGAGCAGGCAGGGGTGGAAGGATCCTCATTACTGGAGGTGTTCAGGCAGGGCGCTGAGCGACTTGCCTTACAGTGGCCCTTCTCTGAGAAGGACCTGCAACCAGATCATCTCCAAAAGTTCCTTCTGATGTGAACCATGATTCTATGAGAATGGATGAAATATTTTGCATTTCTTGAGAAATTCCTTATCCGAGCAGTTGTGTTGCTCTGAAACATCCAATGGATGGATGGTGGAATAACAATGTTAAGCTCCAACAGGTATAGTTTGGTGGAATTCAGAGGGTGTTTATCCTGCAAGTGTAATGGTCTTTGGCTATTTTATACAAAGCAGCTGGCTGTGAGGAGGGAGAGAAACTTAGGGTCTCTTACTGATAAAGCATTCGTAGTTTTGTCCACGTCTAATACTCAAATCTGCAATAAAATTTGTTCTCTTAAAAGAATCTCAGGCCACAAACCTGGCCTCTCACATGTTCTGTGGGATAGCACTGGTAGCACATTCACCATGCCTTTCTTCCTGAGCTTGTTCACTGGACAGCTTAAACTTACTACTTACTTCACTCTCATTTATAAACTAAATTATAGGCTAATGTTTTAGAACTAAAATGAGAAAAAACAGAAATTTGTAACACCAGCTATTTTATTGACTGGGAATTGGGGGCAGTGGTGCAATCTACTGCTTCATAGTACCTGATTTCAGAAGTAGCATTGGTATTTTTTTCTGCTTCAAAGATTCTCAGTGTTAGAATGAAATTACAGGTGCTGGGGTCTTGAAGAATGGTAATGAAAATTCAAGCAAGAAATAACACAACTGCCCTGAGGATACTTTCCAGTTTTATTCTGCTGCCATAACATAGTCACACAGAAGAATTGAAGTGTAACAGATCATGCTCTGCATTCGAATATGTTTGATAACATTTAAACAAATCTGCTCAAAACATTCCCTAGTTCTTTATTTGCAGGGAATAAATTAAACACAGAAATAAAAACACATACATGCTTGGAATAAAATTTGACATGAGCATTTGAAAAAGAAAACTGGGGGAACATTAAGAATGAAGCCTCAGAACCAGCCTGATGTTCTTATATATTTTAAATGAACATAAGGTAAAGTGGAACATACTTATTTTTATTTACTCCTCAAACTTAAGTGCAGCGCAACACCACTGAAGTGCCTTAGCACAAAAATAATATACAAATAATTAATAGTTACTGATAAATTTATCATTTCTTATGTTAATGCTATAAGAAGTGTGCAGCAGCTAAAGCCAACTGTGATAGCATTGGTTCGTGTCCTCCTCTATTCTCTAGCGTATCATTTATCTACCTGCCAACTTAGAGATAGATTTAAAACCCCAAGAACAAATTATCAGCATGGAAGCACATGCCTGAAATAAGCATGTTCATGCAAACTTTTCAACTGTAGAAATGAAGCTGTGTTCCTCTTTCTAGGCAGGTTTTTCTTGAATAAGTGATTTGTTACGAAGCTGACAAGTTTTGACCACGGTCAGCAGAAGCAGCCATTGAATTGAATTAATGTTTCGAGCTCATAGCGTTAAGCTTGTTTAGAATCATAGGATCAGTAAGGTTGGAAAAGATCACCACGATCCCATCACCCATGCCCACTTAACAGCACCCTTCTGTGCCACATCTGCCCTTTTCTTGAATGCTTCCAGGGATGGTGGTTCCACCACCTCGTACATGATAAGCTAGGAAAGAAACTTGGAACTCAAATACCTACAGCTCCCAATCTTTCCTGCTTAAGCTGTGAGCCTGCAATCTGTGGAGTTAACAAAGTGCAAATAATTATCAAAAGCAAAATCTGATGTTTGATTATCTTTCATCAAAGGATTTTGTCTTGCTTCTTATAGCCTTTGAATTACAATTTAATATTTGGAATTACTTTCAAAACTGTACATACTAGCCTTTATGTAGAGAAAAAATTATGAACAGTTACACTTTTCCTATTAATCCGCATAATTCAGCCTTAAGAAGCAGAACAATATATATCTGAAAAACATCAGTTATATAAACATCTTCACCTCGTAAATTAGAGATTAAATAAAGATATTTAACAATATCATTGCTACTCTAAGAACAAGTTATTAGGTATTTAAAAAGAATTGCATTTATTCAGTAGCATTTTTCTTAACGTTGCTTTTGTTGTTTCTAGTGATACAGCTGTATGGAAATGAGCACTGTTAAAAGCTGAAAGAGCTTGCTGTGTCACTCTTACATGAAGAGATCAAAATATAACAAGAAGGGGGGAGAAGAATAAGTGCTTGCTATCCTTCCAGAAAACACGAGGCAGTAAAGTTACACGGAAGGTATGGCAGAACAGAACTAAAAGTTGGTTTTAATTTTTGTTTCCCACGAATACCATTTTAGTGGAACAGTATTACAACAGGTATCCTGATTGTGCCTGTCTGATTTCTACTGAGAAATACTTTGTCTTCCCCGTCTCGTGGAAAAACTATTAGCTAGATGCTTAGCCCTTACTGGATAACTCCCACAAGTTGTTTTTCATAATACTTTAATAACAAAAGAAAAAGAAAAAACTTCAAGTCAAAGTGCATGCTACCTTGTTTCAGCCCTTCATAAAGCTAAAGTTAATATTTTTCCTCATTCATCTTCACTGATTTTTAAAATATGAAAGCTGAATGAGCTGTTGGGAACTTGCAGTTCTTTTCTTCCCCCGCAGTGTGCACTCATAGCAGTAGTTAGTTCCTCAGCCCAAATGAATTTGGAGTTTTGTTTCCAAAATAATCTTAGAGTGTTCTCAAGCTATCCTTTTTCTACATGATCAGAAGCACTAAGCAAATCTAAACTTACCCTACTGTAACAAGGATTTCTCTGAATTAAGTAACAGGGAAAACATTTCAAAGTTGTTTTTAAGGTAATGTAAAAGTTAATCTTTACTTTCAAGTTTTTATTAGCTACAATAACCTATGATTGCACTGTAAACTGTTCCAGCAGTCTGATTTAAAGGAACAAACTTGATATTCCAAAGCCTGGGTGGTGGAGGCTAAGAATATGAGAAATACTGTAGAAGAGATCATCGATTGCAAGTAGAAACGGTGACAGCTGAGTGCCTTCCTACAGTAATTCTAGAGTTTGTCTGGGTTATTCAGGCTTTTGGGAGCAAGTTTGAACTCCTCTGAGCATAATCAACCTGAGAAGCACAGTTAGTGGAAAACTCCCATTCTCCCTTTACTAACTGCCAGCATTTTTAATGCTGTATGTTAACTTCATCTTTCTTTAATATGACCTTCTGAAATGAAGATCTACAATATCATGACTTAAGCCACACAGAAAAGGACTCGCAACAAAAGTTCCATTAGTTAAGCTGTGGCCAGAGACTCCAATGGCACCCTTGCTAGTGATATTTTGGATGAAAAGAAAAAAAAAAAACCAACACAACAATACGTATCATTAGGGCTTAAAAGGGGAAACAAAAAGAGTAGGAAAAGGAGGATGAAGATTTTATCTTCAGGTACCATATACTATTGAAGTACCACTTGGAAAAAAGGCAGCAGATAGGAAACTTGAAGATAGTTTTACCCACAGAAAACAATTTAAAACATATCTATAAGCACAAAAAAATACATAGTTAAAATGCTGCTATTTTGCTGGCTTCTCGAACCCCGCTCAGGTAAGCTCCTGTAACAGTCTGAGGAAAGTGCCTGTTTGTGGCCTGTATTTAAAAAAAAAAAAACCAAATTAATTAATTGTTTCTAGAGCTACTGAAACAGATTTAAAATGAAAAGTTCAGATCAGTTATTTTTTACATAGGCGTGTGCCAACATTTTAAAAGGCTATGGAAAGCTTAGTTGAAAGAATTTTAGAGGAAAGATTGATGATTTTTGACAACATCAGAAGCTGCAAAGCAAGTCAACTGGCAACGTTAGTTGTCTGTTCTGCTGTAAGCACTATAGAGAGATATTTGAGTACTATTTCAAGGTAGAATGCACCCATCAGCAGCATACATCTGTTATGCTACCCAGTAACAGAAAGATAATTTGACTAAAAATACAAGTGGAGAGTATGTTCTTTTCATAGTCTGCTCTTGCTGGTTATGCAGCTCACTCCCAGCCTGAGATACATGGTGAGCTACCTACTCCCAATAGGAATAAAGAGAGCTGTGTGTCAAAATGAAGAAACATTAGTATATTTGTGTAACAATATACTTTCATGCTACCTCTAAGTTAATACCTGTTGGCTGGCAAAAGACAGTCTTTCATAAATAGTTCCCCAGTGACCTTAAATCAACAGTAGCAAAGATACTTACCTCACCAGCAAAAAAAATTGTTCCTTGGATGTCTTCAGCTATAATGTCATAAGCTTCGCCGCTGCCTCCTGTTCTTACAAAACTATATGCCATCTGGAGCCAAGGGTCTTTGCTCCATCGAGTCACAAAAAACTTCACTGGGTCAGGAACCTCCTGTATGATTAGAGTGAAACTTACATGCTGCAAAGAAGAGCTCACGTTTTATGTAGCTTTCCATAATCCTTAGGGAGTATGCAGTATTATTTTACTGTAGATTAAATTCCTGAATTAAATCCCAGTTTTACTTATTACAGCACTAAGCACTGAAGATAATCTGTTTGCTAGAGTTGCCTGATGTTTGAAACATTACAGTTCCTCTGTTTTGAATGCAAAAAATGTGGATACTGTATCAAAACCTAGAAATACAGAGGTAAAACAAAGAGTTCCCATGTCACAGTAACACGTAATCTTGCAAACAGATAAAACAGCAGCATCAACGTAATTCAGCATGTTTGTGTGTGCAGTGTAAGCTCCTTGCATCTCAGTAAGACGTAATAGTTTGTGAATTCTAGTTTAAATCTCAAAATATAATTTCCGTTTTGCAGATGATTTTGTTCCAGTGAAGAAATAAATTGACTTGTCTAAAATCAGAAAATGAGCTGGTTTGAAAGCCAGATTTAGGGAGAAACAAAAAGAAAGTCTGTAATTAAGCTATGATTGTAGTACAGTGTATTTTTTGTCACATTGCAGTGTGTAAGTTCCACTCCATTCTACTAGAAAGAGCCTGAATAACTCTCTGAAGGCTCACTTAGCTACAGCTGTGTCTTACTCTTAAGGCTCTTGTGACAAGCAGACAGAAACACCACTGATTGCCTCTGCACAGCTTCTGCTATCAACAATTAGACAATTCCATTCAGGTCACCCCCACAAACTAATGTTCAAGCAAGCAAAACAATTGCTAGCCAAGGAGATACATGTGACAGGTTGCACAGGCATCCCAGAAGGAGGTTTTGGTATGGCACGCAAAGCTGCCTTGTCCTTGAAAGTCCTGCAGTGCTGTCAAGAGATGGCTAAAATTCACAACTGTGTTAAGCCATGGGGACAAAGACATGGCAGTCGTCCTTCTAGATTAAACCAGCACCAAACTGAAGACCTTTGTATGTTCTGATGAGGTGAAAATAGCAGGTATGTGGACTTACATTGCCTGCAATTCTGGTAACTGTAAAGCTGCTACCAAAAGTATGTTTTCTAGGAAAACATCTTGGCTTTCAGCTGCCAAAATTTTTCCAAGACCATTAGTCCCAACATCCATGAACATTAACGCTGAGCATTCCTTGAGATGTAACTGCTACAAATGATTTAGCTGTAAAATATTACAGAGTTTGTTAAGAAGAGTGAAAATAACGTTCAGTGATAGCCATCTGCTTGCCCCACATTTGTCTGATTCTCCTGTCAGTGTTTGTCCTGATAAGCTGGTATCTGGATGGGGTAAGCAAAGGAATTTTTACCTCTTGTTTCTTTACAGTCACGATTTAGGACCCTTGACTGATCATGTTGCTTGTACCTTTACCATAGGGCATCTCTGAAAGGGCTGTTTCTTACTAGAAGAATAATTTCTCCCCTACACAGCATCTGAATTTGATTTTTACCATAGCTCAAAAGAAGCTTTTCCTCAAACACACAGAAAAATAGTCAAAAATATCAAATGTTTTCCTGTACATCAAGAAGTAATGCAATGAGAAGCTTTATTTCTGTTGGCACATTCATTCACATCTGTTAAGAGAAGAGGTTTTTCTTACCTGCTCCTTAAACAGCTCTCGAAGTACAGTCATACACTGTTGCAGTACTTGTTTGTCATCTAAATTCTTAATGGTTGTCACAGCATCTCCAGTGACCACTGACATTAAAATGCTTTGTTTGCCCTAGAAAACAAAATCATAATATAGAATATCACTTCAAAATTTTCAGTTTAATTACTAACTACTAATGTAAATTTTAATTAATAAGACAAAGATATTTTTCAGCTCCAAAATAATTTTTGTTCTAGACAAAATCAGCTCTGATTCTTTAGAATGAAGGCTTCCTATTTTTCAGTGTTTAAGACCAGAGGATGTTAGTAACTGGAAATCTTGTTAACAGAAACTTGTATCGGGACAGTCAGCCCCTCTCACAACTCACAGAATTAACTGAAAACTCGCTGTATACCTATTGGAAGACTACACCCAAACGTTTGACCTTTGAGCCAGACCTCTCAAACTCCCGTGCCAAAACTTCACATCAACTCTACTCCGGTTTCAAAAGATGGTAAAAGAGATGAGCTATTTAAATACTAGCTAGACATGTTTTGGATTGGAGCCAATGCTGAGTTCTTAGCAGCTGATTTTGGCCCAAGAAATGAAAGCTCAGTTCTCATGACGATTCCTTTCACTTCAGGAAATGTGCTGTGATTTGGTAGTTTCAAAGATTAATCTGTAACCATGGAATACCAGACAGATTCTCAAATCCTTTCATGAACTCTCCCTCTTTTATCTGTACAATAAATTCTTCTGTTATTAAACTTGATAGCTATCAGAGAATAGCTGTCAAGCAACTTAATAATTGCATGAGTGTTTCTGGAAAGCATCAGCATGCTGAATCTCATATAGAATGAGCTCCTAAGAATTAAGGAGATGACAAGAAAGGCTGCATGGAAAGTCATACACAGGTGTTGATATTTTGATGACAGCACAATATTGACAGGATAGTTTCTTTTCACAGTAAGCCATGAAGGTCCAGAAGAACTTCTAGTCAGGTAGTAAGTAGCACTTGTTAAAGCATGAAGAAGTAGGTTAAATGTGTAGCATGTCTGCTTGCAACTGCCAGGGACGGGAAACAGAATGCCAATACATTGGTTTGAACTGGTTTTGAGGCTGACCCTGCAGACCTCACATTCACACAAAACCTACTGCTTGTCTTCTGCAACTTCATAAAGTCACGTGGGCCAGTGCAAGCCAGTAAGTATTAATAAGCCAACATTGTCCTTTTTAGCTGATTTAAGTAAGGAATTAGAAGTCCTAAACTTGAAGTGACAGAAAGGCTTTTCCATCTTTGTTCATCTGTGCCAGGTCTTACACACTTGTTTTCAGAATAGCTTTGATACTAAAAGTATTAACATACTTATGTATTATTTTGCACCCAGGCCTGGGAAAATATTGCTATTTAGTACAAAGAAGTATCAGTCAGCTTTTTCTTGATAAATAAAAGTGATTCCACTTAATTTAAAAGGAAAGAGGAAAAAAAGGGGGGGGTTGGAGGGGAAGGAAGCTTTCACTGTTCAGTAATGACTGCATTTAGATTCCAAACCGAATTTCTGAAGGGCCAGCAGAAAATACAGATGGAGTGTGTTACCTCTGGATCCATGTCATAGAAAACACTGAACAGTCCACGTTGGCTGGAATTGGGTGGAACATGACCAAAAAAATCAGCACCTTGAATTTTACTATCCCAAAATCTATAAGGAAACTGCAGTGCAATCTAGAAAGAGAGAGAGAGAGAGATGGAATCAAATAATTTCATAGCACACCACAAAACTCATAACTGTTCATCTAATCATTTTTCCCTTTTCTTACTCAATTTTCAACACAGTTTTCTGAGGGAGTTTCAAAAAATAATGTGTAAGCTGAAGTCTAAGAAATAGAAAATAAAGGGAATTAAATTCACCATGAAATTCACTATGGAAAATGCTCAAATTTGGCAGAGTTTTTACAAGCCTAATGCAGAACTCAGAAATTCCCTATAACAGATGAGGATCAGTGAATCTTGCCTTTAAATTTCCACATTGCTATAGGATCATTGTTGGCATTACTTTCATTTCTGTTTTATTCTAAGCGCAGATCTTAGAAGGGATCTTTTCAGGAGCAGCTCCCTTTTTCCACTAGGAAGAGTTAAAGGATCTTACAAGCTGGTCAAATACGCAGCCTTTGGTATTCTTCCAAAATAGTTCATGTATTTCCTAGGTCAAAATAGACCAGGGCTAAGAGTATTATGAGAACTTTGGATTATCTAAGATGAGTATGAAGGTTTGCTCAAACTCAGGCACAAAAAAGTTGAAGCTGTGAAGTGATTCTGTAACAGTTTCTTTAAAAACCACATTGAGACAGGAATTCTAAGAAATACACGTGAGCTCTGCTGGCTTTGTAATAATTTACATTGTGATGTTTGAAAAAGAAATGAATACAATTATTTCCATTGAATTTCACTAATAGTATAGAAATAGAAAAAAGTAAGCAGCTCAGCAGAGTGTTTTTTCTGCGCTTCCTTCCCCAGCCCCTTCTCCAAAATCACAAACAGCAGGCACCTCACAGAAGAGTTTTGGCCAGAGGATCCAAGTAAAACCAAATGCGTAAGCAAACCCGGAGAAATGCTCCGTAAAAGCAACAGGGCCAAAGCTGCGAATATTTCCATGAAAAGGACCTGAAATATGATCTGAATTTGCTTACCTTCTCAATGACTCCTGCTCCCAAACTATTAATAGCTTTAATTTTTTTTTCTGACAGCGGAGGACTGAACTGAATGGCATTTTTCTGGAGAAGGGCCAGTGGAACCGTCACTAATACCTGAGAGAAATAATTACAGCCACAATTGCAGCAAAAGCTGAACGCTGTACTTAAGATTAATAGAATCCTCTAAAGTGTCTTGGATTATCCATGTATAATATTCACCAGATACCTTAACATTAGAGTCTGATTCTACTGCACATTAATGGGGAACACATTCATTACACTGAGGTAAGAACAGGTCTCTCACTTGGCTGGCTTTTAAGTCGCAAATTGTTGAATTGCTTGTGTGAGTGGCAAACCATGCCACACAGTTTTAATATCTCTCATAAACTGTAGGCAGGCAGACCATCAGATTAACAAAAAATTCTTTTTGAAAGGGGAATGGCTCTTTTTTTTTCCTTCACAGATTCCCTCCCTTAAAAAAGGGCTCAGTAACATTAGTGATGTCAATCCTCTTTTGATAAGAACAGGTATCATTTTTAAAGTGATACCTAAAACATAATTTTTCCAGTACAAAGCAAATGAAGATGTAGGAAGTAAGGGTGACTGAGAGATAAGAAGTTGTTGAGTCCTGCATCCCAAAGGAAAACATTTTAAAGGGCAGATTTACATGTAAAAAAGGGGTAAGGCTGAGTAGGAAAGGGTACCAAGGAAACCATTACTTCAGAGACCAGATAAAAATCTATGTGCTTCATATTTTTAGTTCTATCTTTATAGTCCTTAGTTCTTTAAATCAAGTAGTACTCAGAACCCAAGCATGTTCAATGAAAAATAGATTCCAGGACACCCAAATGCAGATCATTGGAATGTATGAGTTTTCTTACAAGTGTGAGAAATTGGAGTAAATAGTCTTCTGTGGAAGGGGAAAAAACAAACAAACAAACAAAAGCACATGGACTGTGGAAAATGCTGTTGTCATGTATCCAAAATCCATAAACTGAAAGCATACTGGGTACCTTTTGTGTTCTCCACACAGTTCCATCTGCAGTAGTGACCTGTACTTCTTCACCAGAATAGTCAATACTCTGTACCTATTGAAATACAAATTTGTATAATAGTTTAGACTGCACACCTAGGATGCAGACATAACAGCAGCTGTGTTTTCAGTATCACAGATTTCATATAAATAGAATTACTCAATGCTGATGGCAACATCAACAATTTAATTTCTGATCAGTCAGAAGGTTAACAAAAGAAATTCTGAACTTGCCCTCTCTCTTCTTAGACATAAGTTGGAATGATTGCAGCTGCACATTTGCCTGGTCAAAAAACCCCTCAAATGTATGATTGGGTATGTCAAAATAAAGCAAGACAGGCATTGCATCAATATTTTCCAGACTTACTGGGAAATTTAACCGGATGTCCAGCCCTTCAGCCAACTTATCAATGATAGTGGAATATCCCACAGTTAGAAGAGTGTGATCTCCAGCAAACTGAGCAAAAAACTCATTATGGTCCCATGAGCGTGCAGATACCTGTGGACAGAACATAACCCAGCTGTCTCTACTGGTAAGGTGACATGGGTTCTAACAAAAGTCCTGTAAGTTAAAAACCACCCAGTTCCTTCCACAGCTTTGGCAAAAGGAAAAAAAAAAAGAAAAGTACATGAGAACATATGGCATTGTTAACAAAAATAAACTGCTTGTTTTCCCAAGGCCCCTAAGTGTCTTATAATTGCTGGATTAAGACATAAAATGGCTTTGTGTCCAGCAAGTAGTTTTTAGCTCTGCTTGAGGTAGGAAAAAAAAAGATAAGTTGTACCAAAAAATGAGGTGAATTGCAATGATTGCAGTGTACTTACTTCAGTTTTCTCTCCAGCAAAAAAAGTCATATTTTATAGCCCTAAGACTTGGAATAAAAATGAACTATTTCCCAGTGTGAGGGGGAAAAGGAGATGTTAAAAAAAAAACAAAACAAAACAAACAGAATTTGTCTCTATCTTCACAGGTTATTCCATGTTTGCTTTCACTGACATTCTCTCCCCAACAGACTCACAGTACAATAGTAATATTTGCTCTTGGCAGTCACCACCTGGCAGTGAAGCAGTTCTCAAATTGCTATTGAAATGACAATTCCTTATCACTGCAATTGCATTCAAACCATATCACACAGTCAACAGAATACCTAGGAGTGGTGAACTGGGGCCCACTGTCATGGTGTTGGAACATTTTAGGAGTTAAATGCTTTTATTCTCAAGATACCAAGGTAGAGAAGTGCCTCAGTTTTTTTAAACATATCTGAGAAGCAGAAGTCACACACCAATGTCTGAGAAAGAGTTACTCTGTGAATCCTACCAGCCAGAATCTCAGCAAAATGCACTATTCCCCTGCAGCTTCTGAAAGTAAAGAGGATTTCACTGCAAGTGTGTCGTGAACTCCCATTAGATTACCTACAGAGGTGCTGGAATTTATGTCACAGTGCTTTTGAAGACCAAGTTAGGGATATAGGAGTAACTTAGGGACAGCTGATTGAGGCCACGTGGGGGATCAGAAGGCTTCTCAATGTCACTTGCAACACTATTTTCCACAGAGCTGAACCATGTCAAAACACAGCTGTCAAAACTCACCTGAGAGAGATTGCTGCCACAGGCATACTCCAAATTACTGAGATGGAACTGTAGTACTTTTTCTTCCAGTTCACTGAACTGGATACCAGACTCCCGAATAAAGGCTTTATAGATCTCCTGTATTTTCTCTGTGAAAGAACATGTTTCAAATAAGGATATATCACAATTCACTAGAAGTCCTCCTGCATTTCAGCATTCTCTTCTCTAGATCTCAAGATTTTCAGGCTTGTTTGTACTAGGATGTTTTTCTTCTCATAGAAAAACCACAAGATCTTTCTGATGATAAAATACAACTTTGTTGCTTAAACATAGGTTTATGTAAAATATTTTTTTCTTCGTAAAGAAAATGTACATAGCTTCTGGAAGATATTAAAAAATATATTTAAAAACTACTAAGTGCAACAGCATAGTTGGGATAATCAGTTGAGACAGGAGAGACATTAATCGCTTCACTGTCATTAATATACAGTTGAAGATATTTCAGGGGGAAAAAAACCAACACTTTAGGATAACAGAATCCTTGCAAATAAATCCTGTTTAATTTTTTTTATTCTTTTTTTAAAAACGAAACAAGAAGAGATGAGGAATTTGATCCAGAGTTCACTGAAGAGCACAAAGCTACTACTTCTGTCTTATTCATCCCACACTGTAAAGATTTGGGACACACCTATTTCTGAGCAAGTTTATTTGTTGTTGAATGTGCTTGCATGCTGTAAGTGGGAGGCATTACCAGCAGGGATGGGACCATTCTTGCCGTTGAAAGACTTTGATTAGGCTGTTTTTTAAACAGATTAGTCATAAAGAATAGGAGTTGCAGCTCGCTGCCGCCTGCTTCAGCAGGTGTTTGAGTGTTTGAGCTGCAACTGCCAGTAGTTATACTGCAAAAAGCTTCACCATTAAAACAAGATACTACACCAGAAGTAATGCAGTATTTATAAAAGCCTTCAAATTCATCCTCCTTAGAAGTTACAAAGGACTTTTTGGTCTGTGAGTGTACAAGTAGTCAATTGTCCTCAATAGAGCTGGGTTATCACTGCTGTATTAAAGGTTAGGTGTGCAGCCATACCTAGACATAAAAATGTCTGATCTAAAAGGCATTTTAATATGAAATTCTAAATTCTGACAGTTACGAGCACAGCCAACATATTCACTTTTAAATACATCTCCCACTTACCACCAAGAGGAACATCTTGATGCTGGGTTTTATCTTTTCTCCACTCAGAGACAACATCTAGGATGGCATTGAAATGAAAGTCCATACGTTTATCAATAGTGGGATCTGTTATCCTTCCACCTTCCTGGATCAAGTCACATTTCTCCCCCAGTTTGTGCATTTTAATGCCAAGCTTAAGAAGAAGACATTTTATTGCTTTATAAGTATGGAAAAACTGCAGTGCCTAGCAGCTTAAGGTTATTTAAAGAAAGGTGTATCCCTCAGATTTAAATGATGTCAATGAAAAAACATCCATGGTCTTAAATAACAAGTCATATTAACTGAGACTCTTGTGCTCTGGAATACCAAGAGCCCTTCCATCTCTTAGTTGTCCACAAACTGTTTTTCCCCACTCTTCCATTATTTTCTTTATCGGAGATTCCTTGAAACCTCATCTCCAACTTTCCTGTCAAGTCATGGGGTAGCACAGAGATGTATCTGGTATCAAACATAATGAACGAGTTTCTTTCATTTTTCCTGAAATTAGTTCTTTTCAGCAGCTTTCTGATGCCTGATGGCCTAACAGTTCCCTGCAGGCATCGGCAGGATGCATCTTGCCAGTTGCTGCCAGCTTCATTATCAAGCAAGCAATGAAAGAAATGGTTTTGAATTAAACCTCATATCTTTCTCTGCTTATCCAACTCATAGCAAAGAATTCATTATATTCTACACAGTCAGTCTGGAGATTCTCCCTAGAGCCTTGTTACTTAAGTGCACTCCAGTGTTTTTCACATCTCCTTGCATATCTCCAGGATGCTGCTCCCCACTGCAGATCTCAAGACAGAGCTAAACTCTGCATGAAATATGACATCACATAACCACATAAGGCGAGTACCCAACATGTATTCAAAAGCCATTGCTCTTCACCTCATAACTGAAGTGTTTTTTAAAAAAAAATCAATAATAAACCCCATCATTTTTATTCTTCATGACACTACAGAACACTAAACAGTTAAAACAGCGTGGGCTGGATTTACATGCCTCTCTGAATAAACTCCACATTCAAGTTCCACTGGGGGAAATTCTGCTTCCTGCCCAAAAAAATTAAGCTGTGTTATGTTTGGAAAAGTATCTGTTAAACATATTAAGTATTGCTTGTTCAGAATCAAACTAGAAATGCAGAGGCCAAGCAAAGGCAAGTCTGTAACCAAGCTCTGTATTACAACAGCATAGCAATAGCCTACCACAGTGATGTCTTTCTCAGCTCTAAAGTTTTGTCTGTACTAGAATCAGCAGTCTGCCAGGTGCCTCTTATATTTTTATCTCTAGAAAAGGGCAAAAAAAGGAATTTCTTCCAATTTTGAAGCGAAGCTGCCTTGTTTTTCTTTACATAATGTGCGTGAAACCATTCTGCAGCCTTTCTCTGTCCCCATCTGTCACCAAAGATAGAACAGCAGCACAGGGTTTACTCAAAACGCAGAACAGTGTTTTAATCATGCCGTGAAAAGAGACTCCCGCCCTTTCCCAGCCACCCACACCCAGCTTCTAACAACAGTTCTGTAACGATAACGCATGACCACAGCAGAGAACCCACTTGCTCACACATTAGTGCCATTGGGTTGTTGACGCATCCGTTGACGATTTGTGCACCTCTCCCAACAGTGACGCCTGGGAACGTCTTATCGTCCCACACTCGGCCACCAATTCTGTCCTTAGCTTCCAAGACGATGACCTACGACACAGTGCAGTTCAGTGCATGGTGAGACGTGGCCAACTCCAGAGCAAAGGGGAAAACAAAGCAAAAACAGAAGCAAACCAACAAGGCTAACAACCTCAATGCCTTATTTTCATTTCTTGATATAAGTTATTTATGCATTTAAATTGTTATTTAAAGGTTACCCTTTGGGATATGTACGCGTGTACAACAACTGATACTTCAAGAAACAATCCCAGTGGAAAACTTCAAAATATTTTTAAAAACAATAAAGACATGCTGGGAATCTCAAAATTAGAGTTGAAGGCATGCTGCACACAATGATCTGTGTGCAACATCCACCTAGGGACATCTAGAATGCTTTTGGAGAAGTTTATTTCAAGGGTATTCCAAGAATAGCTCATTTTCATGTGCTCACAGCTCATGTTTAATTCATTCATACATACTTCTTTCAGCATCCTGACTCAGGATGCTGGACTGGATGGATACTTTGTCTAACTAAATATATTTATTTTTATTTGCTTTTATTTTTATCTAAATTCTTTTTGGACAAACTCTATCCAAAACAGCAGAAAGCAATAGGAAAAAAAAGCACATACATGTATTTAAAAAATTGACAAGATACTTCATGCATTAAAGAAATTGTCCTGCTAGTCAGTGATTCCATATTTTACTGCAGGAGAGCTTCCAAAAGATCTTGATGGACAATAAGGCTGCACTACAATTTGCTATTCAGCAGAAAAGGAAAGAGTTTATGGAGCAGTAGGAGCTAGGGTTTCACTTATTAAAAAAAAAAAGGAAAGCAACGTGCCCATTCATTTCCTTAAACATCAGCGCTGCAAACATCTAATTTGTAAAGAATATTGCTATTCTCTGATGCGTAAAGTTCTGTTACTATATTGGGATCATACTGGTAATAGTAAATGGAGGAGAAGGGAAATATGTGTGATTTGCCTGTTTAATAAACAAATAGGTACACTAAAGGGCAAAACAGAGAGAAAATCTCCTTTAAACAACAATTGCCATCTACAGTTGGATTATTTATACACAAATGTCCCTGACTTCCTTTATCCTCCCTACTCAAGTCTGCCTACAATACGCACTGCTTGCCTTGTTAAAATTTAGATGAAGATAAATTCTGTTTTTAGCAGAAAATTTACTCAATAAAACCCCAAATTCTGCCAATTAATTGGGATGCTCCATGCTTAGATGTTTCTAAGAACAAGGTTATTTCTTTATTTTGAGGAGGAACACTTCCAAAGCAGAGAAAATCTCTTGTTTTTTCAAGTAACGTACTCTAAAGTTTCTTACCTTAATCCCAAAGTTGTGTAGCTGTCGGGCTGCTGCTAATCCTGCTGCACCAGCCCCAACAATAATGACAGATTTCTACAAAATAACGTTCAAATACATAGAAGTAGTTAAGAACTAAAATATAAATGCTAGCTGCAAATGTATTCTTCTTGCTAAAGTTGAAGTACCCTTAGATTTCAGAAATGCAATTTGAATTGCAGATGTCTCAATTTCTTTTAACTGGAACAGTTCTCAGACAAATAACACACTTAACTTGTAACAATTCCAATCACAAATTGGGGCGATCAATAAAAGCTTTTTTATAAACTGAGAACACATGCAAATACACTCTCCACACAGAAATCAACTTTTTCTAGGAGGTTTCTATTACAGAATGCATTCAGTATGTAAGTTTCTGCATTCTGTCATGAAAATTGCTAGTCATAAATATATACCCTTCAATCATAGCTCTTGCAAACCAGAACTTAATATGAGTTTCCTCACCTCTGGAAGCAGAGGTGTAGTCCAGGATTAAGGCACAAGAAGAACCTAAGCATACTGCATGTTTTTCCCCATCTGAAAAGTGTACAGAAAGTTCAAATCCACTGGGTTGGATTCCACAGATATGTGGGAATAGAAACCTGGCTGGCAAAACTCCCATCTCTGCTGTTTCAGTGAGCACTACAGGTAGATGAGGTTAGGATGGATATCAGGACAGTTAGGTTGGATATCAGGAAAGACTTCTTTACAGCAAGGGTTGTTAAGCTCTGCAATAGGCTGCCCAGGGAGGTGGTTGAGTCACCATCCCTGGATGTGCTTAAAAACCATTTGGATGTGGTGCTCAGGGACCTGATTTAGCAGAGGGTTGTTAGAGTGAGGGTAGGATGGTTAGGTTGTGGTTGGACTGGATGATCTTTAAGGTCTTTTCCTGAGCAATTCTATGATTCTATGAGGACCATGTGAAATATGTTTGCTTTTAGAAGTGATTCCGACACAACTTATTGGAGTTAGAGCTAACGAGCAAAAAAAAAAATGTCCATGTCATTTTATAGTAGTGATAACACAGGGATTGTTACAGCTACTTACATTGTGGTATTCTTTAGGAAGAAGATACTGGTCAGTACTGACTGATAAAATCCCTGTATTAATTAGCCCTTTCCTTGTCATAAAATACAGTATCCTCGCCATTTCCTGTACACAGCGAATACGCACAAGCCCTCGAACAATTATATGATGGACACATTTTTGAGGGGTAAGGGCCTCCTGTAGAAGAGAAAAAAGGGGGAAAAAAAGCAGTATTGGTGGTTAAATATCCGATACTTTCACATGTTTGCAACGTATTTGCATTGTAAACCACACGATAAACGATATGATTCATTAATCATGAATCATAGAGGTGCCTGAGAATATTTTAAAAGCAATTTTTGTGGAAGTTTCTTGCCAGTCAGCCTTAAAGAGTAAGGTAATAATTTCTCTCTTCTCAGTTTCCTTTAAATAAAAAGCTAAATGAACTTGGAATAAAGCATAAGTGTAAAAGATGTTCTTGCAAACTCCATGGTACTGAAATCCATCCCTGACTGCAGGTGGCAGTGCTCATGGTTACATTCCATTAAAATTCATTTTAAAATGGCATTCAGAATAAAAGCTAGATGAATATCCAAAAACTTCACAATTATAATGCAGATATCAGGGTCTGAAAGCTTCAGTATGTGCAATTCTAGTTGTCTCTTGATTTTGTTTATATTAAATAGAAATAGAAGCAATTTCATTGAAGGGTAACATTGTAGAATAAACGAAAGGAGAAAGGCAGTCATTTCCTTGTCCAACATTCATACGAGAAAAAAAATACTGTCAAGCACACACAAACAACTGTTTAGAAATGTCCGAGCATCACTTTTGACAGAAAATAGCTGAGCAGATTTAGTGAAGGTTTAATGCTTTTAAAACTTTAGCATTTTACCATAAAAGAAGGTCCTAGGCATTACAACTAATGGTGGAGTGGAAATCCAATCTTGGCAAGAATTTTCAAAAGGATAGAAACAATTTTTTCTGGTTCATAAGGCTCTAATAGAAATAGAGTCCAATTCCTTTGCCTCCTCCCACTTAAAACATCCTTATCCCATAACAGCAGCTTTTGCAAACAAACAAATTAACTTTTAGCATTACCTTGCAGTTTGTGTACCACAGAGCCAAAATCAGGTTTCTCAAGGCCAAATACATGGTAGGATCTCGTGAATATTCTGGGAACTCATAGAGCTCATCTAGTTCCATGACATCTGGCCTTACACAAAGTGCTTTCCCACATTCATTGGGCTGGTAAAAAGGCTGGAAATATTTGTTCATTCCTGGAACTGAATAAAGACACACACACACAAAAGAAATAGTCATATTCTGTTTTATCTACTTATCCTTTTCCCTTTAAGACAATTCATTGATCTGGCACAGATAAAGAAGCCAGGAAGCATCCCAACCTCTAGCCACTTTTAGAATTATCTCATTTCATACGGCTTTCCCTTCTTCTACACTCCAGGCTGTGTAGTACTAATTCTTGTTGCACCACCTCTGATAGTGCCTTGGGCCTAAGAGTTTGAGTTTTGTCAGAGAGGCAGCACATGCCCTCAGATGCCATGACTGGTCCAACATGGAACAGGATCTAAATTCAAGTCTAAAGCCTAGCACTGCTGTACAGGCTCACAGAGTCCTCTGAACTGCTTTCATTTTCAGCTCCCAGCTCTACCCAGAGCTGGGACTAAAAGTAATCATCTTCCACATGCAGCACTAGCAGCTCTGTATAATGAAGTTGGTTTCCTGTTTATAAAGCAGGTAAATATCTGCTGAATAGATGAGCGGATTTATTTTCAGCACCTAAGGAGAACAAAGCCTGCAAGGATAACACAAAGGCAGAACTTCCCTCGAAGTACTCTCTCTGAGCCAGTACTGAGGTATATCAGTAAGGATGATACGGGAATCCTGAATTACCTTCTTTCATACTGAACCTATTTTGCAGATCTCGCTCCCAGATTGTCAGTCTCAGAGCTACTGTTAGCAAAAAGTAACCTAAACAAAATCCATGTGCCGTAAGAAATCTAATCCTTTTCTGCAAAGCCTCAAACATCCTCCACATCAAAACTAGCAGAATTAAATGTTGTTATTACAAACCTTAATTTCCTTAAGAAAACAAATGATCTTTTAGTACCGGAATGTTAACTTCCATTTCTGTTACTTAATGGCAGGTAGTAATCAAAAAGCCTATGAGGTCTGTGCTTACACCTTAAAGAAATGCATTACCTTTATCTTACAAATGAGTAAATTACAACAAAGAAGTAGAGAGGCAGTCACACAGAGGGTGTGTATTAGTGCTGAGAACAGAACTGGTGTTTCTGAGTCAGGAGCGTTGTGTGCCTTATAACCTCAGTTATAAGACAACAGTCATCACACCTACTTAAGGAACAGAGCCCTGCAGATGGCCCTTACCAGTCAAATTAGGCACGCTCTTTAAGTGCTCTAACTTCACAAGGTTGGATTCACCAGGTAAACGATTAGTGCTGGTACAGGATGGACTCATGCCCACGCAGTCTGGATAATATGCAGCTAGAAAGGGAGCTGCCACACTGTCTTTCAGCAAAGGAGGGAGTATGAGCATGGAGTACCACCAATGGTCTGAAACTTCAGCCACTCTCTGGCCAAGCGGAGAAGTGAAGGAAAGAGGGGAGAAGAGAACATGTCAGTACTTTGAAAACGTTGTAAAATGAACCAATTCCCCCCTCCCTCCAGAACTGACACCAAAAAGCGCTATTAGTACCAATCTCAGATTTGCAAGTCTTAAAGACATTTTCTCTCCCTCTTTCCCCATCCTCAGCCTGACACAGAAAACTAGCAGTATTAAACCTCAGAAACTGAGCTGAAATTTCATCAAGTCCACACCTATGTGGAAAACAAACAGATGAGACATGCCACGACAATGCACCTGTGCCTTACCAGGCCCTTGATAAAACATTTACAGTTGCTCGTGCAACCAGAAATCTGAACTTAGAAGTCTAAACTAACTGACTGATTTAATATAAATTCTGCTGTCCCCATCAAAGACCTTCTAAAACCCTAAGAAATGCTACTGACTCAGCCTCGTTTTACAAAGTAAACATGCATTAAGGAAACAAAATGTCCAAGCTTCCACAGCAGTCAACAATTATTATGCACGTTTCCTGGGACAGAGGTACCTCAGGTACGCTTGCCAACACTGGCTTATCATATCATACTCAATCTGAAATGTGAGGTTACGTGATCATAAAACTATTGCAACACCAACATGCATCACGTATCATTAGGAGGTAGAGGAGAGAGAAAACATGTTTTGGCTTTCCTATGCACTTTTCAGGAAGAGGAGACAAGGCTTAACTAAAGATGGAAACCACCTTGAAGAGAGGGGAATTTGGAGATGGGGATTTTTATTTGAAAACTGGCAGCTGAATGCTGGTTTGCCTAATAAAAAATGAGAATTAGGAGTGAGCCTTGGATCACTGGCCACAGCTCAAAGACAGCAAGAACCACCTGAAATCTAACTGGCATAGTGAGGGAAGAGAGGAAAAAAGATGAGAAAGTAGAAGGTCCTAGGCTCTGTTGCAAATAGTGTCCTTTGCAAAATGCATCAATACTGCTACAATTAGCCAAAAGTCCAAGAAAAGGAAAGATGTATGCCATGCTTTGGGGTTGTTTTCGTATTCTGAACAAATGAGGAGGAACAGCTGCTACTCACCAAGTCCTCAGGCATGGAACATTGGTCTGAGCCCTCCGTCTGAAAGAAAAGCCAATTGAATCAGAGCTATTCTTACACTCTACAACAAAAATTAAATATAAAACTAAGCAATTTGGCTATGGCATGTTTCCTTAAACCAAATAATGCATTCATGTTAGCTTTCTGTGGCACGACATTTGTATTAGTAAAAGTAAATAACAGAGAAACATATAGTTGAAAACACAACACACCGAAAAAATACAAAATATACCAGAAAATGTTTCTCATTTGTTGAATTAAGCAGTCTCCACCGATCAGACATTAGAATATGTGTCTTATTCCACAAAATGGAGTGGAACACTAAAACAAATTGGAAGGGCAAAAAAAAAATCTGGGAAGATTCTACATTTTTCAGAGAGACTCTTCCAGTCCAGACTATAAAACCAAAATTCTTAGATTTATTTCAACATCACAAGGTTCCAAGATGAACTGTCATGTTTTTCACAAAAAAGACTCTGCGGCATTAAAAGGACTCTTTTTCAAGAGTTATCTTTGTGCCAAAGCTGAAAATTTCCCGTGATAAAACTTGCTAGAAGTTACCAAAAGCTCACTGAACTTTTCAAACATTTTCCTCCATAATGAGCATGGCTTGACAAACTAAAACAAATATTGTGATGCATGTCTATTTCGTATATTCTGATAATCTTTTCATAGCTTCAGAATGAGTGATTTTATAACTGACTACAGACAGAAAGTATTTCAAATTCTTCTTTCTTGATATTTTCACTCAGGATACAGAAAAGGCCATACAGCTTGTGGGCCTTTCACTGTGCAACTCCACAGGCCATCAGGCAACTGTTTTTAAATTAGAAACATTAAGCAGCAAGGTAAGAAGTAAATAATGTCCGCAAACAAGAAAAATCTACTTGTTAATAGTTTCCATATGAGCAAAAGTCTTCTGTGTTACCTTGGTGGAATTGTTTAGTTTCATACCACATCTGTAGGTTTTTGCTATTTGCGGTGTCAGCTGGATTTCCTTTGTCAGCTGACGCCATTTACCACACTCTGGCTTTGTACACTGCACCTACAAGTCAAAAAACAAACATGTTTTTACTTGTTACTGACTGATCATAGATAAGGTTAATGAAGCCTCGATAACCGACTGAAAGAAGGCAGATGTGAGAAAATTCTTAAGTGCAGTTGTTAAATTCATTCTCATATAATGTTCGGGTGTAAGACACTTTGTATACTAAGTCTTGCACTGATTTCCTAAAAGACTGAATTTCACCACAGAACCTAATCCAAAATTGATTCAACAGCCATTACTACTGCAGTGGCTTTTGCAAGCATTGCTGTGAAAAGTATATCACGCACTACTTCAATAGACTTCATTGTGGCCTTCCAGTATTTGAAAGGAGTGTATAAAGAGGAGGGAGAACAACTGTTTACAAGGATGGGTAGTGATAGGGTTAGGGGGAATGGTCTTAAACTGAGACAGGAGAGGTTTAGGTTAGATATTAGGAGGAGGTTTTTCACCCAGAGGGTGGTGAGGCACTGGAACAGGTTGCCCAAGGAGGCTGTGGATGCCCCATCCCTGGAGGCATTCAAGGCCAGGCTGGATGTGGCTCTGGGCAGCCTGGGCTGCTGGTTGGTGACCCTGCACACAGCAGGGGGGTTGAAATTCTGTGATATGTTTTTTTCAAACTTTATTCCATTTCCATCTCTCTTTCTCTTCTACTCCCTTCAGCGTGGAAATACAGAAATCAATGTTTTGCAAGTCTTTTACACTCACAGTTTGCTATAGCTGGTACGTCCCATTTTCCCCACTAAGTCTTACTCTATCTGAATATTATACATCTTAGCTGCTACTTCAACAAAAAGCAACAGAAAGTTGTTCTCTGTGAGACTTGGAGAAGGTGTCCAACAATGGAGAAGCTGATCAGAATTGATCTTGAGCTTTTCTCTAGCCCCTGTAAAAACTCAGCTGGCCTGCTGCCTGATCATACAATATCAGAAAGTTTTTCAGTTCAAGAAAGGAGAAGATGGAAAAGACAGGTCAGGGGAGTTAATTTAAACATCTGTTCAAAACTGTATGCCTTCACAAATAAACATCACATTGAAATACACCATATTCCACAAATCGCTGTCCATCTTACCCAATAAGGGAGCTGCTGATCAGCCATGAAGGCTTTTGGGCTGGGCTCACTTTTCCCATTACTTGTCCAAATCCTTTTCCAGGCTGTGTATTTCTCATAACCATCTTTATGACTAGAAAGAAAGAGAAAAAAAGGGCAAGTGGTTAGGAAATGGAATGATCTAGTTTGTTTTAAGCAACAGTGGTTATTCTAAAATTAAACCTTTTATGTAAGGACAGAGAAATAAGGCTGAAGAGAGTCCTGTATTTTTCCTATTAAAAACAAAGCAAGTTGTGGTTCTTATGATAGCAATAACGAGCATCCTGGCCACTATATCCTCTTGGTATTGGGCATACTTCCAAGAAGTTAAAATGGGGACTGAGTTACAGGTGCTGCTGAGTTCATAAGCACTCAGAAATCTTAGCAGAGATGGACTGAATTCTCACAAAAACAGAAAGGAGCCTGGAGCCCAAAGTACTCTGTGACCCTGACCTGAGTCTTCACCAGTCATTGAAATGAAAGCAAAATCTACTTGCTGGCTTTGGTCTTATTCTGACCCAAGTTCTCTCTCCTGAGCTCACATTTGAAGTGAATCTGCTACCTAAGGGAAAACGGATGTACTTGGAACTACTTAAATGCACTCCCATCTTTTAAAATTCTCTGCTTTTGTTTTAAAAGAGAGGAAAGCTTTAGAATAACTGTACCTGTAGAACAGCCTAGGTATAAAGTAACTGGTTTTGCTCACGCTACACATTTATGCTGATGATTAGTCCATACAACACCTGCAGTTTTAACACCAATATCTAAGCATCACTTCAAATAAAGCAAGCACAGAGGATGAACCCTCGTATTATTCACAAGTATATGAGGTCTCTTCACTCGTATCGTCTGTCAAATTTTAGTAAGTACTGAAAAGGCACGATGTTAATTGGCAAATCTACCTTCGGTAGTAGTGGTCAAAACATTCATTGCAGAAGTGCTCCCCACAGGAAAGATGATACCATCTGGACGTATACCCATTTTTTGCACATCTGAAATGCAGAAATGCAGAAATACTTTATGGTACATCTCAAAAACCCTATTAACAATAGCACATTCTGGAATGTGAACCAAATATTCGGGACAAGCCAGCACATTATGTTATGTTCATGAAGGCTGTCTTACACAAGGCACTGCAGTTATTCAAATCACAATAAGGAGAAGATCGTTTCAATTGTCTCAGACACTTCCAGTTCCCAAACGAAGCAACACCAGATGCAAAGGAGGCAAAGTGTGCACAATAAGCAGTTCAATAGCTGGCTTGGCTTCCAGCAGCCTCTCTCCAACAATGGTCCACTGCGCCCTGCTTTAGCACCCTTTTAGTAGACACTTCCTGAACAAAAAATAGAGTTGTTTTTATAATGCCTATTGTGACAGACAAAGCATTTTCCAAATGTGTAAGGAACTCTCTGTAGGAACTTAGCATTTCTTGACCTTTTTTTCATTCTGTTCTGGTACTGGTGCAGCAGTGGGAGGGGGTCATCTTGATGAGTATTTTTCTTGTACGAGTGATGAATGGATTCACAGCTCATCACAAGATCTAGTCCCCAGAACAGCTGACACAACCATATACACAAATCTGAACACCAAACCAATGTTGCCTTTTTTTTGACCAAGTTAGCTGCAGTTTTATCCCAAAGAAGGAAAACCTTAAGGAAACCCCTACACATTCTGGACTTCTATTCTTTATTACTCATGGAAATAAGTGCCTATTAGCAAAGGTTATATTCATTATGCAAAGCAATCACTCTTCGCTTAGAAAACTCTCATTAAACTCAGTGAAATGAGTCAAGATGAATGTATAAGGTAAAAAGCAGTGACCTAAGGTACTAATTGAAATAGACAGTGGTGAAATCATCTCATCTCAAATAAATAATGTTGAAAGTATGTATTCTGGTGGAAATATATATATATATCTGTATGTAAAATATAGAATCTATCACAACATTAAAATAATATTAAAAAAAAAAAGATTATGCAACATCCGTTGTTTCAAAAAATATATATATAACATCACTACAACTGATTTCTCAGGTACTCCTTTCCCCTAAAAGTCTCTTACACAACTGCTGAAAAACTTGGCTTTTCTGTGACAACATTTAACTGCAGCTAACAAAGAAGAATTCTCATAGGTAAGTAAATGAGGCACTGGAGTATTTTATATCACTGGAGAATAAATAAAATGAGGAAAGTTTGCCCAATTAACGAGAGAGGGAACAATGCCATATAATTACAGTCTGCCTACTGCATAATGAGGTCTGATATGTTTCTTTTTATAGATACTGAACACACAGTACTGACGAGATGCATCTCCAGGGTCAGAATGCAAAAGGGCTGGCATTAGCACACTGAAAGCCACAAACAACTTGAGAACAAGGAGTTCAAAGAAGTCCGATTGTCTCCCAAGTCCTAAAATGTCAAGCTCAGAGCCTCACCTCGGACTGCATAACATTCCAACAACAAAGTGATCAAGAATTTCGGCAGTAAACGGCGGTTTCATTTTCCATCTTGAAAGCAAGTTTAGCTTCCTCAGGTTACACTCAGATGCTCTTGGTTTCACAGAAACAAGGCGTGTTCCAGAGGACACCATTAATAACATCAATAGGCTTATACTAAGCTGAAGATACACTCTATCAGAATTAGCAACTTGTGCGGTAGAACCTTAACCACAAACTGAACAACCTGTGACACTTTCCTGGCATCTTAAGACTGGTATCAGTGTCCTTCAGTTCTCCCTCTACACTTGGAAATGCAGGGGTTTTTCAAAATGTGGTTAGAATTCCAAACAGCAAGCTTAGAAGAGCCCATGAAAAAATGCAAATAAAAATAAACAAACCTTTCGGCTGCGCTGGCAAAGCAAACAGGACACGTTGCAGTGCATCCAGCTTTCTCACATTTCCTGTATTTCTTTTCTGATGCATCATCATCATCATCTGTTGCCTCGGCTGCTTTCTTCTTCACCTAATAAAGAATAGCTGAAATCTGACCAGAAATGACACAGATGTGTTTTCTAACAGAGGCATACAGGCAGTTCTGCATCCTGTGGCATGGCATTGAATAAAGAACACAAACCAAACTTTCTGAAGCCACTGTGAGATAGCTGCAGCATGAAGCAGCTGTCAAATTAGGTCATTTTTTCTATCTCTCCCCCAGAAAAAAAAACAGAACAGTAAAGATGAAGATATCATTTAAAGCTAAAAATGTCTTGCCTTAGCTTAACTGATACCATTGAAGAAATTATAAGAAAAGCCTCTGGTTTAAATAGCATTTTGAGCTCCATCACATGCTAATGAGTCAAGCCTCAGGCATTCTTTTTATTCCACCTTCAAAAAAATCTCTCCTTCACGTACTTACTGACGTTAATTAGCCGTGATCTTATCTGCACCTCAAACAAAATATTAGGGCTGGTTTGGAGGAATATTTTTTTTGGACTCCAGATACAAAACTGTATACCAAATACCTCTTATGGGCTTCAGAGATGCTGTGTATCACATTAATTTGGGTCTTGGACAGCCTGGTTCAGCTGCACAGAAAGCTCTGGTTGTATTTTTAACACATCAAGAATTTTCAAGTTATACGGAGCATTTGTCTCTTCCGAATACTGTTGATAAAAAAGCAGCTTTGCCTACTTCTTCACAGAACTGATTCTCCCTCTTCCTGCAAAAACGTTCCATCCCTGAAGTATCCACAGTGAAACATCTTCTTTATAAGTGTTAACAGAAAATAAAAATACAAGAGTGTCAAATTGTCATAAATACCTGTCTTCCAGAACTCCTCAGAGGAAGGCTGTCTGGAGACTGCTCTGAAGAACATGCCTTTTTCTTTGTTCGTACCCTTCCAGCTGACATTGTATTATTAGACCTGTAAAGAAAAAGGTAGGGAGCAGTTAAGAAAAAAAAAATAAGAATTGGTTGAATTTGCAGAGCTATCCAATCACCTGGACGGCACAGCCTCACTTACACTGCTTCTCCTGTCAGAGAAACATGGACAAGAATCTGTTCAGCCTACCCAGTAACTCAGGATGGAAATGAAGGTGGCATTATGGGGAAATGAACAACGATCTTATTCTAAACTAAATTCAGAGTTAAGATTAGATCCTTGAGTACATCTTGACGGACTGTTCCAGATCAGCATACCCTGGATTTCAGTAATCTGATTTGCATTACGTGATGATCTGGACTAGAATTAGGGTCAGCAATGCGAGTAGACTTCAATTCACAATGCGAGCTCTGAAATCCAAGCCTTCACAGTGCTCTTCTCCTTGACAACTGATTTATTGGTAGCAACAGAACTGCGTGGTACAGCACTTTTATTCAGATGTTCACCACCAAATGAAACACCAGTTCCAAAACTGGGATTGTTTAGATTGGAGGAGACTCTGGAGAGACCTTATAGCTCTACCTCTGAAAGGAGGTTGTAGATAAGCGAGGGTCAGCCTCTTCTACACAGCTGGTGAGAGGATGAGAGGTAAGGGCCTCAAGTTGCACCAGGGGACAGGGGTTGGATGGGAGAAAGAGGGGTCAGGCACTGGAATGGGCTGCCCAGGGAGGTGGCTGAGTCACTGCCCCTGGAGGTGTTCAAGAACCATTTAGACACTGCACTGAGAGACGCGGTTTAGTGGGGAAGTATTGGTGGTAGCTGGGTGGTTGGACTGAATGATTTTGGAGGTCTTTTCCAACCTTGGTAATTCTATGACTCACACACCCTCCTGTGAACGTGCATCAGAATTTAGGGTCTAAACAGCAGCAGCTGCATTGTGATGCTAGTTAACTGGGAGATCACAAATGCAGTTACTAAACTGCTTCAGGAGAGAAGTTCTACACCAGAAGGCAAATCCATGCTTATATTTCACTACATCCCTGGGAACAGGAAGAAGGCCACAGTTCATCATGTAATCTGGAAAGCACGGAGTATGAGAAAGTACACTGCAGAAATGGGAAAGCATATGTAAAACATTACAATCAAAGGTATTCTTTTTGCAAGGATTAAAATACAAATAAATAGCTTGCAGGAAGAATTAAATCTAATCTACCACACGTAAAGGAAACAGACTACGGCACTGAATCATGAATGCTATCTTGGTGTAATAAGGATCAGATTGCAATTTTTTATTACTATTTTTACGTATGTATTTGTACTATATCTAGGATTTCTTTCGGTTGTTCCAGGCTGCATCCTCCTTATTCCAACTGACAGCATGGAGTGCTAGCAGTGGCTTAGTTCACTAGCTCTCCTAAGTAAGGGTAGCAGCAAGAGAGAATGGGAGTTGTTACAAAGTTTCTGCTCTCCAGGTAGGAGGAACTGATTTGAGTGCATAAGGGGGAAAAAAGAAAATCACAGGATAGCCGCAGATGTGAGAAAGTAACTGAGCTCGGGAAGCCAACTCAAACATTAACTTTCTTTTTTGTATGCAAACATTATATGTAACTAGAGGGAGAAAAGATATATCTATTATTATGCCAAAAAAGCAACAGCAGTCCACCATCATATACTCCACCGTATGGAGGTGGTGGTGGTTGGAGAAGAGAAAGGAAAGCAAACTAGTGCCACTTAAATGACATTTCCCAAAAGTACCACTTCAAGCCCCAGGAAATGAAAGTCAGGTTTTGCTGACAGGGCTGTCCAGTAGCACAACAGTCACTGAAACACAGAGTGGTTTGGGTTGGAAAGGCCCTCAAAACCCAGACGATTCCAAATCCCTGACAAGGGTAGGGTTGCCACCCCCACCAGCTCAGGCTGCCCACGGCCCCATCCAACCCGGCCTTGAACACCTCCAGGGTTGGTGCACCCACAGCTTCTCTGGGCAGCTGTGCCAGTGCTTCACCACGCTCACAGTGAAAAATCTCCCCCTGACACCTAGTCTAAATCTCCCCTCTTTTAGTTTGAAACCATTCCCCCTTGTCCTATCAACGTTATCCTTTTGCATCACCTCTCTATCACCTCAGCCTCCCACACCAGCTGATCATCCCTCGCAGCCAGGCAGGGGCTGCAGGCGGTCAGAGCCCATCCCAAAGTCAGTGGAGTATGCAACCCCATGTATGTGGGGCTGGGGGAAAAATCAAAAAGCAGCCACTGTCCACTGAGAAGTTTGGTGAAAACGTCGCTGGTTCACAGGGCCTCCCGCCTTGACAGGCAGAGAGCAGATATAGGGAAGCACGGATGTGTTTTTGTCGTGGATGCTGCTGGCAGGGGATGAGGCAGAAGGTGGAGAAGAGGTGGGTTTGCAGATATAACTGCTTTAAGGCCATTGTTTCCAGCTGTACACCGCTTTGCCTTTGCTTCCCCTCTCAAAAGCCCCACACCTCCCACTCCCGCAGCTTTCTCAAGAGCAGCGGACACTGCCTACTTATGTGACTCTGCGCACCCTACCATCGCAGTGCTGGAGGAAAGAGACCCTTTAAAGGGGAAAGAGACACACATCCCTACGCTGTGCCACGTTCCGTACCGCTTCGTCCCCCTAACGCCCGGCCTGTGCGGGGAGACTTAACAGCAAGTTTGCATTGGGGGGGGGAGAAAAAACTAAAAAGAAGGAAAGAGAAGAAAATAGAAACCACACACACACACAGACACAGCCCACACCCAGGAAGCGAGAGCAGCCGGTGAGCCGCGGCCGGGCGCAGCCCCAGCGCGCTGACAGCAGCCGCCCCGGAGTCCCCCGGCCCTGACAGCGTCCCCGGGGCGCTCACCTCGGGTCCGGCTCGCCCGGGGGCCGGAGAGCGCATCCACGCGTGCCCGAGCCGCCTCCTGCTAGAGCTGCAGCGGGGAGAGAAGGGGGGAAGGATGGAGGGGGGGGCGCGGCGGTGAGCTCGGGGGAGGGCTGCGCCTGCACCTGCCCCGCCGCCGGGCCGGGGGCCGACGGGCAGCGGGGCTCACTCACCGCCGCGGCCATCCCCAGCGCCATCCTCCTCCTCCTCCTCCTCCTCCTCCTCCTCCTCCTCCTACCGGCGCCGAGCGCCCTCAGCCCGCCTCCCGCCGCCGCCGCTTCCGCTCTCCGCGGTGCGTAGAGAGGGAGGCGCCGCCCCGGGCCGGCCCCGCCACCGTGCAGGTGCCGCCGCTGGGAACGGCGAGGGGCTCGTCGGAGGGCAGATGGAGGAGCCGGGGGGCTGCGAGGCGCAGCGGGAGCGGGTGCTGTCCGTAGAGGAATGGCTGCGGAAGTGGAGCGCGGGTGCCACCGCCTTCCATAAGGAGCACGGGCATCCGTAGGTCGCTTCGCTCTTCGGCCCGGGCGGAGGGCTGGGGGCGGGGTGAGCGGCTCTCGGTAATAAGTGCGGAGCTTAGGCAGGAAAAAAGATCGGTACAAACACGGCCTGAAACTGAAATCGTTGTTGTCACCTACATTTGTTTGAAAAAGGCAGAGAACGCCCAATTCGCGCTGCGTTTAGAGCCTTTACTCCTTAAATCGTGTTCTAAACGATGAGCTTTAGACGATTTGACCGAAGCCCCGCGCCTGCTGAAGCGACAACTCCACGCTGCTGCTGGGTGTGAGGGGTGGGACTGGACCTGACTGCGGGGCCTGGGGCAGCGACTGTGCTGGGGGACGGGGCCAGGGTGCAAACCCAGCCATCATCCAGCGGGAATTGCCTGAAAGGCGTTTCTAGAGGAGTGGTACAGCAGTTTAACCACACTCTGAGTGTCCCAACGAGAGATGGGATCATTACATGGGCTTTGTTACCTGAAGAGACAAGCAGAAAAGTGTCCCTTGCTAGCAGAAACTGAGGTTATTTTCTAAGAAAATGGAAGGTGAATTTATTTATTTGTATTTTGAATTGTATTTTTGACTATGAATATGCAAGAGTTTGGGCACTGCCTGGCATGCTGCACAGCGCTCTGTGCCAGCACCCACAACCCCTCCTAATGCCTCTGTTCCCCTGCAGGCTCCTACAGAAGCACCTGGACCTTCTGGTGGATGGCAGGAGTGGGCTGAGGATATTTTTCCCTCTGTGTGGTAAAGCAGTCGACATGAAGTGGTACGGAATGGCAGGGATCGTGACTGGAAAGCCCTTACTGGTGTGGGGAGGGAGAAGGGAAATTCCCAGGCCTGTAGTGGCTGGTGGAAACACGCTGCTGAAGGCAGGCTGAGGCGAGGAAACAGTGCGGTTCATTTGCTGGGAATTTAAGTGATTTGGGCTAAATATATATATATATATTTTAACGCTTTTAAAATTTTACATTCACTTTCTTTTTTGGGGGGGAGGGAGGGGTTATAACAAATAATATGGGCTGCAGAAGTCCATGTGGTTGCAGGTGGGAAGGAACACAAACCAACCCCCCCAGCTGAACCACTTCCCCATGGAATCCCAACAGCCCATGTTACCACAGTCTGTGACAATGACTGCTTGCTGGGCAGCATGCAGGCTCTGCCCCATCAGCCAAACTGCTGGGCCACAGGACAACCTGGCTGCCTCGGCTCCTGCAACAAAACATCTTTGTGCAAACAGCAATAGGTTCTCTGTTTCACCATCCTCGCTTTCACCAGGTTCATAGGAATAAAGGAATAACCAATTGGATCCAAAAAAGCCTTCAAGCCCTCAGCAGCCATATGTTGAGTGGTGCTAATTTAAACTCAGATTGCATGGGGGTAGTGTTCAATAAAATATGAGAGCTCCAGAAAGTCAAGGTGAGTTGCACCAATCCATCCTGAAGCCGGGGCCTGGGCAGCATTTCTCTATGAACACATGGTGTAGAGGAGATGTTGGTGCACTGAGCTGCTCACACAACCTCGGGACTTCTGCTGTGCACAGGCTGGCAGACATGGGACACAGCATCGTCGGCGTGGATGTCAGCGAGCAAGCGCTGAAGGAGTTCTTTGCAGATCAGGGTCTCCCTTATCGTGAAGAGCCAGTCCCAGGGATCTCAGGAGCCAAAAAGTTGCAGGTATGTCTCCTGCAGTGCCAGACAGTCTGCTGTGTTCAGCCATGTACTGCAGGTACAACGGAGCAAACAAGTCCTTCTGCTTTGTGCCTCTGCCTTACCAGTAGTCATTCACTTCTCCTTTTGAGGTTTGGAAGGGAGCACTGGACTGAGCAGTTCTTCTTTTCAGGGTGTTACTTTAGGCTTTTTGAATGACTCTGAAAGGCCTGAACATAAAGTTGACAAAGTAGCATATTTTAAAATTGAACAATTGCGTGCCTCAACAGGCCAGAACCTCTATGGAAAGGATCAGGAGAGGCACCTCAGTTAAAACAAATAAATATAAAAGGTTTCTCGTGGGTTTCCTTCATTACACCTAAGTGTAAAATGTATTTAAAGATGTAGTTTCTGATTAGTATTTTTTCCCTTGCTTTTTATTTTAGAGTACCTCTGGAAACATTTGTCTGTACTGCTGCAGCATTTATGATTTGTCCAGGTAGGAATGCACAGAGTTTTCTACAATTTTTTATAACCAAACATGGCCCAAAATCGCTGGAGTTCAGGGGAGTTGGAGCTTCTGGACAACGCTCTCAGACATAAGATTTGTATTTTGGATGGTGCTTCATGAAGCTGGGAGTTAGGTTTGATGATCCTTGCAGGTCCCTTCCAACTCAGGATATTCTGTGACTCTATGATTAATACTGTCCAATCATGTTGTTTGGACCAGCCTGTTGAGCCAGAACCTCTAAAGAAACCTCTTTTTTAAACTTGTGTGAGAAATGTGAATGGCCACTATCTAACAAAAATCAACTGTCACATTGACCATTAGGTAAAGATGCCAACCAAATACCTTCACATGGACTTGTTCTAAGCTGTCCTCTAAAAGTCATACAAAACCACATTGGCTTTTACAGTAAAAACAAATTATGTTCATTCTCACTGATGGATTCTACAAAGTGAAATCCTGACTTGATCTCTGAGTAGCTTAGCAAAAGTGAAAAGAATATTAGAGATATTGCCTTGAATAGTTTTTTTCTTTTAACTAAGTACTAAATATACTTTCCCCCAAAACCATGCAATTCACATATTTGTGGGTAAGCTGTACCCACTGATTATGTGCCCCATGCTTTATGAAACACACTTCTAAAAATGGACTTAAAGTGTTTTGCATCACTCCCAGTTTATGACACTACGTAATATATTGTCCAACAGTGACTCTCAGAGTGCCTTTACAAACATGGCTCAACTTACTCTAAATTACTCCTACTGCTATAATATCCTTATTTATTATTTCTTCCTTATTAGTTTAAAAGTCACAATGGCAAATACAGAATACTTCAGCACCACCCACACTACTGAATCCTGAAAAATATTGTGGCCCTTTGTTCTCTGCATCCTCTGGAGTCGCTTCTCAGACCTGGTGCTGGCTTTGCACCTGCACAGGTGTCAGTGGGTGGGGGATTTTGCAGAGCACAGAGCTGTGCAGGGACTCTCTCAACCTCTAGCACAGGAGGCTCTGCCTTGGGCAGTAGTGTGTCTTGCTTGTTGATTTGTCCCCAGAAGCCTCCTGGTGGTGCTCACCACAGATCTAAGTCTGTCCTGGAATGTCCTCTGGTCTGCACCAGTACTTGGGATAGCTGGAGACTGCAGGCTGTGCAAGGAGATCAAGTCTTAACCTTTACAATGGATTGTTGCTAAGACTTTTGCTGTTGCAGCTGACTTCATTTGCTTTGAATGTTGTGTATATAACCAGCCTTGCAAAAGTGAATGCCTTGGAACAGATGGGCAAAATATACAAAGTATACAAAAGCGACTTTGTAGATACTGCCTGGTTTCCTCCCTGCCTTCCCCCCTGTGACGGAGCTACTTGCTGTGCTGGTTCCTACATACTCTTCTAACCATGAGCTGACAGGTTACCCAGGGACTGCTTGAGTTTCTCATCTGCAGTTTTTGAAAAATCCAGTTCCAAAATTGGTAGCAAGTAGCATGGTGAGACCCATACCTTCCATCACATTGCAGTGGAATAGTACTGTGAGATTAACCAAAAATAGGTAACTAGTGAAATTTTGAGTTCGTGTCTGTTGGGCCCAGTACACAGGTTTGTCACTCACAAAATAAATTGGCAGATACACATCCTGGACATGGGGCTCCGTGCTGAGTGCTGCTGTGGTGAGAGTACAGACCTCATTCCCTACAGCAGTCAGCAGGTAACTGGGACTGCAAATGCACATGCAGCTCTAGTTTCTATGTACAATCACCCAGTAATTATGGAAATTGAACTTATTTCTCTCTTGCTGAGGCTGGCCTGCTAACAAACCCTTTTGATCTCCACGCCTAACAAGCATTAGAGGAAATCTCAGGTGTGCTGGTGACCTTTGTCAGAATGAAGCATTTCAAAGCCTCCTGATAGTTAAAGAGTGACAGCAATTACTGCTTTTGGTGGGAATTCTGGGAAGTGTGGTGAACAGTTACATTGCACAATGGTCGTGTAACTGCATTAGGACACAGCTGCCAAGCTTTAAATAAATAAACAAAAACTGCTTCAATTGAATCTACTAAACTTCTGCAGAGAGAGCAATTCGTAACGTTATTGCCCAGATGAAGCAGGATTTCTGTGGTATGTGAATTCCTGTAATAGATGTTGATTTTTATTGATTTTTATAAATTGTAGTAGTAAATAGACTGCCATCTCTCGTGCTGCATATTGTATAAAGTTGTAGCAGGAGGCAACGTAAGGCTGAAAGTTGGGCACTGAGATGTGTTCCTAATGTTCATTAGGATGAAAGTCAGCTGTGTGCCTTTTCCTCCTTTTCCTCATGGCTTTGTTCTCCTCAGAAGAGAGCTGAGTGCACAGAGAGGCAGGAAGCACCCAGGTGGCTCAGCAGCCCAGAGACCAAATGCAAGGAAAGGTCACAGCATGAGGCTGCCTGCAGCCTGCCGTGGCTGTAGTCCCCAGTGAAATGGTGGGGAGCAAAGTACTTGAAATGTCTGCGTGGAATCACTGCTGCCATTACAGTTAGACCAGATTCAAGCTGGAAAGAAAAATCAGGAGCAAAAAAACAGCAGAGTGTTTCCTGAGGTCACAGAGCAGGCTCGTCTGCGCAGAGAATAGCCTCCCAGCCTCAGATGCTTGAGTTTGTCACCTGCCCTCCTCATCCCCACTTGATACTTAACTGTCTCTTTAAAACTCTCCTTTCTTATAGAAGACTGATTATTTAAATTAGAGGCTTAGTCTTGGCAAGCTTTGAAAGAAGTTGAGAATTTACAGTGTTATCATGTCTCATCGCAGTAGAGCAGGAAGTACAGGAGCTTCTAGGTTAGGTGCCAGAAACTCGGCAGTGCTGTTGCAATGAAATGAGCAGCAGGGCAGGGAGAAGTGAAGAAAAATGATGCAATGGGACTCGGGCATTCTCCCAGTGCACAAAATGGTATTGCCAAGTTTTATTTATTTTTTTTCTCTTTAAATGTATTTCAGACTTCTAAAATAATGCAGTTTGTTATTACAATACTCTTTAATTTCCAGTTTTAATAACTACCAGAAACAAGGCTCTTTATACCCCTAAACATCTACTTTAACACAGTATTAACAAAGGCATTTTCCAATAGTCGTGGCTACGTGCAGGCTTTGGGTAGTCCTTGAAGCCATCTGCCAGCACATTCAGGGGCAAATAATGTCTGTGGCAGCATTAGACTGAGGCAAGCATCAGCTTACCTTAGCTTTTCTAAGATTAAACAAGTTGCAAACTGCAGCTACCTGTCCTGGGCATGTAGCTGGGAACTGAGCTGTTAAGAATGCCTGAGTGTGCCATATTCAACAGCCCTAGTGCAGGGAGGTGCCTTCTCTAACTTGTGTTGGAAATCATACGTGGGCTTTAGAAGTTGGCCATAAACTGTCAGCATCCCAAATATACATCAGTGTTGCCTCAAGGATTATACTGGAGTACAGTTGCCAAAAACCCAGACTCAAATCCCCAAAGTATTTAAACTAACCTCCTCCTCCTGCTTCTCTCTGCACCCCCTAGAGAAAAGGAAATGCTGAGCAATTCCAGCACCTCATGCTGTCGTAGCAGGACAGTGTATAGGAGGGTTTCTGAAGAGCCTGTTAGTGTTGTTTGGAAAATGCTGGACCGTATCTGCAAACCAGGTCTGCACAGATAGCTGGAGACTGTTTGTGACTACACAGAAGTATTTGAATAATGATAACGTAACCCTATTGCTGCATTTAAGCTTTTTCCTCTTCTTTCTATAGTGCAATTGTTGGCAAGTTTGATGGGGTTTGGGACAGAGGAGCTCTGGTGGCTGTGAATCCATGCGACAGGCAACGGTTAGTGAATTTGCTTGGCTGTTACTTTTCCCTGCTGTATCCAGTGACACTTTTGTTCCCTCCTGCCACCCGGGGATGAATTCTCTCTCACTCAACAAAGTCACCTAAACATGTTTTTCTCTATGGCGAGCTGCAGCCACAGAGCTCTGCCCTCTCTGTTTGTGAGCTTCCTTCAGGAAGCCGCCCTGCCTCTTGGTGGGAAAATAAGTGGTTTGCTGCAACCCAGCAGCAACAGAGCTGCACGTCTCATCTGAATTTTATTATTTCCTTTTCACCCCACCTGCTTCTCTTGCCTCTCTTTGTTCGTTTTCTCCTTGCTTCCCTTTATTTTTTTCCATTCTTGCCCATAGCCAACCCGAATTCAGTTTGAGGCTACCCGGCACATTTCAAAAGATGGGTCCTGCATTCTAAACCATGGCAGATGAACGCTGTGTTTTGTCTGTTAGTTTTGAGATGAATGTGGGAAAAGAGGGAAATGATTGTTTATGGAGAGTGCACTAAAACCTTTACTTGGGATGCTTCATGAGCTGCATGAATTTCATGCTCATGTATTTGTAGTTGGTTGCTGTGCAGGTCAGTTCAACTTGTCTCTGCACAGGAACACGTTACCTTATTTGGTGGACAGTTTGAATGCTATGCTTCAATGTTTGTGCTGTTCCAAAATAATAAAGTATGACTATCTCCTTTTAGCTATGTCACCTTGATGAGCTCCCTAATGGAGAAAAACTCTTCTTATCTCCTCGTTACAGTTTTATATGATCCAACCAAATACAACGGTGAGAATTTCGCGCTGCTCATGTTTTGATTTTGCATGTATGGTAATACAAATTGTGGATAGATGTGGTAGATACCTTAGTATTGCTTTTTTATCAACAGTGCTTTGTTAGCTGACTGTGTCAGTATGGTTCTTTTAGGTGTCAAGGAAGCTTGACCCTTTCCCTCTGGCACTCAGATGTGCCAAGGACAAGTGAAGGAAAAGCAAGATATATTAACAACGAAATGAAACTGGAAAAGTGAACGCTTAGAATAACATCATACCCCCTGTCTGGCCTAGGGACCTCACAGCACTTCTAAGAACACTGATCACCTTAGACCCTTGGTTTATTTGCCCAATACTTGCAGCCCAGCGTGCTGCACATCTTGTGCCTTTCCCCTTACTGCTACCATGGTCAGAATATGCCTGGAGGAGGTGAAACTGTAACCCATGAAGTATTTTTCCCTTTTATTATGTGCTACTATGTCTAGGTTTTCATTATGTTCATTATTTTCATTATGTTAGCTACTGCCTCTCAAAAGAAAGAGATATCTTGCTTTTGAGCTCTTGGGCATAATTATCCTTCAAAGAATAGGTCTTGTTATCATTAGTCACAGTAGTTCCATACACTGCACTCCCTCTCACATTATTCAGCTTTTAGCTTGAACTGTGCCATTACAACAGACAGGGACTGTTGTAAATTCACACGCTGCACTGAGTGGACACAGTGGTTGTATCCATGGCATGTTTGTAACCTTCCAACTCCTGACAACATGGCTGCCCTGACTGCAGCCTGGAGGTAACAGCAGCAGCACCTGAGGCTACCTGAGGTTCCACCATGGTGTTTTCTGGATCCCACAGGTGGGGCTGCACACAGAGGCTGTGGGTGCATATATGTATATGTATGCATATGTACAGATATGTCTCCTTCCCGTGTCTCCTCACTGATTAGCTTCACCATTTTCTTTCCAGGACCACCGTTTTATGTTCCTGAATCTGAAGTTAAAAGCTTGTTTGGTATGTAGTATTTCAGCACTTTTTTTTTTTTCTTTTTTCAAAAAAAAAGTGTGTATCTGTGTGCTTCTACCTCTGCAGCAAGTGATGGAATCATCTGCTTGCTTCTTAGATAAGAGATTGAGTCACGGAACAGTAATAAGGGAAATAAATGCCATGCTGTCACAAGGCTTTTGCTGTCAATGCAGCTTCTCAGCTCTTGAAAAGACATGAGGAAAACCCGAGAGGCAGACACTGTCTCTTTCCTTGCCTGGCATCCGTTCACCCTCTCAGGATTCGGATTGCACATAGTGACCCTGTAGCTTCAGTCCTGTTTGACCATTTCACCTGTCTCTGCACCTCATCACCACCTGCCCTGGCTTTTTTATATAAGGCCTTTGGATATTGGTTTCCGCTGCACTTTTGTAAACAAAGAAGAGAAGTAAAACGTCATGCCACAGAAATGCTAAACGTACAACTCCATTGCATTTGAAAGATAATGTTAGAACTGTGGCAGGTATTTAGTTTCAAACGTTCTTCCTGATATCCTATGATATTGTACTTCTTTTAAATGGACATCTTTCTGAGACCTCTGAAGTGTCTGTGTACAGAGAGTCATTGTCATGGACAGTTGGGTCCCAGTGCAAAAGAGACAGGTAAGTTTCCCTCAGTTGATTTGTGTAACACCAGTAGGGACCAGGAGATCTGTGCATAAAATCTTGTTTTCTGATGCCTTACTTTCTTCAGTGACTTCCCATTCTTTGATTAGTTGTTCTTTCTTCCTTTTCAGGCAGCCAGTGTGAAATTAAGTGTCTTCAGAAAGTCAGTGACTTCTCAGAGAGACACAAGCAGTGGGGACTAGATTATTTTCTGGAAGTAATGTATCTAATAAAGTTTGTAGCTTCATTAAAATCAGTTTAAATAACACACCTCCTGTGCATGGGAACTGTTGAGCCACGGCCTGAAGCACTGATTGATCACCTGAGGCAAGGACTGGGTCTGCCATGGAGCACAGCTGAAGGCGATTTAGGTGTGTGATCAGAAGGGGTGGAGCCTGGCTGCAACTCTCCTAGACCCCATGTAAGGGCTGACTGCCACCGGGAAAGGTCTCTCTCTGGAAATGCCTCCTTCTGTTGTTTTCTACTGTGAGCCTGGGACGTGGGTGAGCAGTTCATTTTTGATTGTCTCTTTCCACTGTGATAATCTTTCTAACTATAAACCTTTTGAATACCATCCTGACTACACCACTCTTGTAACTGTACGTTTGTTATTTGCACACTCCTGCCTTTCTTTTATGCTTGTCTCGTGTTTTAAATGCTTTGGGGCAATCTTAAAGCAGGTTTCAACATACAAAAAATGTCTGTGGAACATCTTTGGATGATTTTGCTTTCAGAGTCAGCTCTGACTTCACAGCTGACTCCTGCCTTCAGCTGTGCACAGCTTTCCTTAAAGTCCATGTATAAATAAGTGGTTTTAAAGTGTACCTTTTCCTTCTATTTATCAGCTCATGTAGTCAGAAATTAAAGAAAAAATAACTAAGGTCTCTTTTCTGTGGCTGCCAGCAGCTGCTGCCTGGGCAGAACTCTGGAGATCTGTCCAAGGGAAGCTTGTGAGCACAGAGTCATGGCAGCTCAGGTTCAAATGCTGCTTTTTGTGGTGCCAACAAGGGCAGCTGGGGAAGATAAGTGGGCAGCTGGCACAGTCTGCTGTTCTCCACCTCTGTTAACAATTACACTTGTATGATTACAATGTGGTGTAGTGACAGTAATCCTAGCACAAGAGGAAAAGCCATGTGAATTTTTGAAGTTGTAGACCAAGAGTTGTGAGTCTCTAGGACTGATGACTGTATGTTCTGATGATTTCATAGAACCATTAAGGTTGGAAAAGACCACAGAGATCATCTAGTCCAACCACCAGCCAAACGTTCGTGCCCTCTAAACCGCACCCCTCAGTGCCACATCTGCCCTGTTCCTGGGTACCTCCAGGAATGGCGACTCCACCACCCGCCTGGGCAGCCTGTTCCAGAGCCTCACTGCTGTTCTGAGAAGAAAGCCTTTTTCCTAACACTCAACCTGAACCTCCTCTGGCACAGCTTGAGGCCATTTCCTTTCATCTTATCACTAGTTACCCAGAAGAAGAGGCCCACCTCTGCCTCGCTATAACCTCCTTTCTGGTAGCTGTAGAGAGCAATGAGGTATCTGCTGAGCTTCCACTTCTCCAGTCTAGAGAATCTCAGCTTCCTCAGCTGCTTCCCTTAAGATTTGTGCTCCAGACCCCTCACAGCTTCATTGCCCTTCTCTGGATGTGCTCTAGGGCCTCAGTGTCTTTCTTGTAGCGAGGGGCACAACAGCGAGCGCAGTGCTGGGAGTGCAGCGCCACCACCAGGCTCCATTACAATTCTCAGCATTGCTCGTAGCCACGGAGGGCCACTGCTGCTTTAAGAACCGAAAAGAGACGTAACCTTGTAGCCAGAGCAAGCTGAGAACTGCTCATCTGGTACATTTTTGCTTCCGGGCGGTGAAGTTCAAGTGCCTCCTCTCAGATTAGGTGTGACAGCTACTAGGACTTATCTGGAGCTCGTGGACACGTGATAGCTGAGTGCAGTGGAAAAAGCAGCCAGTGGCCATTAGTATAAATATTATATTTTCAAAGGCTTCCCAGAACAGCAAGAGCAATCGTGTGCAACTGCGCCCGCTTCTCTGCCCGATACAGGGCACGAATAGCAGCAGCAGCGCTGCGCCGACTTGCGCGGAGCTGCCGAGCGCGGTCTGTGGGCGCCCGGCGGCGGCGGAAGGAGGGGAAGCTCCGCGCTCCGTGCCGCAGCCGGCCCGCAGGGGGCAGGCGCCGGCCCGCTGAGGCCCGCCGGCTTGCGGCGGGGATGGCGGAGGAGGCGGACGAGGCGGAGCTGGGCCTGCTGGAGTGCCGGGTGTGCTTCGAGCGGTACGGCCCCGGCGGGGGGCGGCGGCCGCGTAACCTGCCGTGCGGACACGTCCTGTGCCGCGGCTGCGTGGAGGCGCTGGGCGGCCCCGAGCGGCGACGCCTGGAGTGCCCCTTCTGCCGGCGGCCCTGCGGCCTCGGCGAGACCGGCGACTGCCTGCCGCTGCTGCAGCTGCTGGAGCTGCTGGGCCCCGGCGGCCGCGGCCCTTCGGTCCTCGGCGGGGCGGGCGGCGGCGCGGCTCCTCCGCGGCTGCGGCTGTCGCTGGGCGGCTGGGGGTCGCTGCTGAACCCCACGGGGGTGGCGGCGTGCCGGACGTCGGGGCGCCTGGCGGTGACCCACGACGGCAAAAAGAGGATCCACGTCTTCGGGCCGAGCGGGTCCTGCCTGCAGCGGTTCGGGGAGCGGGGGGACGCGGGCAACGACGTCAAGTACCCGCTGGGCGTGGCGGTCACGGCCGACGGGCACGTGGTGGTCGCCGACGGCGGGGACCGCTCGGTGAAGGCCTTCGACTTTGACGGAAGGGGGGTTCTGGCCGTGCGAGAAGGGTTCTGCCTGCCGTGGGGGCTGGGCGCCACCCCCGGCTGCGACGTGATGGTGACGGACGCCGAGGCCGGAGCTCTGTTCCGCCTCACGGCTGACTTCGGCGCGGGGCGGCTGAAGAAGTGCCAGCTGGTGCGCTCCAAGCTGACCAGCCCCAGAGGGGTGGCCGTGTGCCCGAGCTCGGGTGCCGTGGTGGTGATAGAGCACCTGAAGACTGAAGGACCGAGCGGCTGCAGCACCCGAATGAAGATCTTCAGTGCAGACATGACTCTCGTTGGCCAGATGGATAGCTTTGGGCTGAACCTCATCTTCCCCTCCAAAATATATACCACGGCTGTGGCCTTTGACAAAGAGGGCTGCATCGTCGTGACCGATGTCTGCAGTCAGGCTGTGATAAGCCTGGGGAAACCCGAGGAGTTTCCCATCTTTAACCCTCTAGTAAGCCACGGGCTTTCTTATCCCGTAGGACTAACTTACACAGCAGACAACTCCCTCGTTGTTTTAGACAGCGGTGATCATTCAGTGAAAATATATAGCTCTGCTTGAGTGGGCTTAGAGGCGTTCTGCTACTGGTTTGAGCTGCTTTTGGCTGCAAAGTGTGTGCACTGCTGGTGTTCAGAGGCATGGAGGGAGGAAGGATTTCCTGAGCTTTACATGAAGTGAAATTGCCCTCTTAGACCAATGTACTGTACTTCCCACAAAATGTACGCCAGATCCCATGCATGGCTGCAGGAGACATCGTGGCTGCTGCAGACCTAAGTCAGCAATGAACCAACCAAGGAATTTTAGAACTATTCCCTATGCTGACAACCAAAAATTCACACTACGTATTAACAACAGCATTTGGAATGGAGTAATCCAAAATCTGCACCTGGGATAGAAAAGGATGCTGCTTTTGCTTACTGTTATTCTGTTTTTGACAGATTTCTGCATGGCAAAAGACTCTGAACTTGATGATAGGAAAAATGGCAGCTTCAGCTCAAGGCCAGTTGATCCAGCCATGATCAGCTGCAATACATGAGCTATTAGCATTTAGTTAGTTATATGAAGTGAAAAGATGCTCAAAGCCTTTTTGTTTTCTTCTCCATATTGGGGAAATGCACTTCTGGCTATGCCCTTCTTTGTGTGCATTTCTTACCACTTTGTTGGTGTTTTACTGAAACACAACACTTCCCACGTATCGCATGGATCCATATCTTCACTAAGATGTGTAATTACTGGCATGTGTGGCTTTCCCTAAACACATCTCCAGGTACTCGTGTGTAGACCATGGGTATTTCTGCATCTACGGAGTGGAACTGGCCATGTTAGTAACGCAGGTACTCTTGAGAGGTTTCCAGTACTGTCTGCATCTTGAAATGCAGGCAGTAAATGAAATTAATATGGTACTTCTGCACCACTCTGCAAAATTCAGTTGAGATGTGGAATGTTGGAGAGGAGTAATAAGGACAAGGGGGTGAGAGCCTTGCCTTTTCTAGCCTACAAAAAGTATTTTGCTGACAGCAGATAGCAGGTTAACAACTCTATATTTTCTTGAAAACCATTTTACTGTGGATGTGAGTTCTGTTGCCTTACTACACCACGGGAATCCAAGCGTATGTGCATTGTTTTTAGAACGATATAACACACCTACTAGAACTCACTGCTGCATTCTAGGAATTCATGTGTTTCTAAAATAATTACCTAGGTAGTTCAGCACTAAAAGAAGGTTACATGTAAATGTGTCTTCTGAGGTGGAGACAAATAGATTAAACTAACATAAAACTTTTATGGATGTATATTTATTGACTGAAAGCATGCCTATTAACTAAAGCCACTTCAAGTTCATGGGTAGTGTTTCTATTGGTTAACTTCTCATCTAGCTTTTGCTCTGACTTCTTGGCCATTTAATAACTACTGTATTGCTGTATGAATACCTTGTACGAAATATTTCAAATTGGAGCAATTTTGGCCCTTAAAGTCAATGTATTAAAGCCCTTATATTCAGGCTATGTATTAATGTATCTTCTGTTAACATTTATAAAAGCAAAGCAAACAAGTATATTAAATACAGCTATTTGTAAAGGTTAATTGGACAGTGGACTGGATGTCAAATACCCATGGAGTTGGATACATTGGAATATGAATAAGAACAGATGAAATTGGGATCCACCAGCGTCTAAGCAAATTGTTTCCACACTCCTGAGAATAGGAAGAAGCCAAGACGTTCCTGTTTTTAAGAAAATAAAATTCTACATAAATCCTAGCTGAGGGTTTGTGCATCTATTTCTTTGGGTATTATGGGGAGATGCGACAGGCACATGGCTGTGACTTTTCCCTTGTGCGTCAGTGCAACATTTTGATTGTAGACCAACCAGTGTTTGGCAGGTGGTTTAGCTTAGTGATTGACAAAACCAAAAAACACTGAAGGCTGTCAAATAGAGCGACCACAGGGTGTGCTTTCTTGGTCATTCAACTTCAAATCTCATCCTCTTGGATTCATAGCTTATGGCGTGGCAAAGAGGCTTGCTCTTTGCAGGAGAAAGAATGAGTGGCATAGACTGCCTGTGCAGGCTTCCAAGCTACTTTTACTCTGTCTCCAGCAGCATTTGACAGGGTAACTGCAACTAACTACGTGACTTGTCTACAAAGTCCAGGACTGAGAAGACCTTGGGATCGGCGGAACCAGTCTGCTGC